>NW_022990629.1:456606-553055 GCF_902827175.1 Gymnodraco acuticeps | reverse complement strand
CATTTCAATGGGAGTTGGAATTGAAAGAAGTTGGTATTGCTGTTTGATGCCCTTGATTCCCTCCAATGCAAGGTGCTAACAACTATAGAAAGTTACTTTTGAATGTGGCTCTTCAGTTGCCATCATCTCCCTGTAGGTACTTTATTGATCCCATATTGGGAAATTATGGTAGTTACAGTAGCAGCAGTGTGTACAGGCAGTAACATCTTTAAATCTTAAAGGTGGAAACTATTAACACAATACAATTAAAATAAAATCAAAAACAGCAGCAAGTATATACATATCTACAGTAGAAGAACAAATGAACCACAAGAATACTAAATGTAAAATGCTCAAAATAATTTAGGCTGTTCAACAATACAGATATCAGAAACAAGAACTTTGTAGCAGTGAGTTATCTGCCAGCCAGAGGTGTGATAAAGTGTATTGCTGTTGGCGGAATGTTTTCCTGTATCTGAGTGAGCAAGTTTGACATCAACCAACTCCCTGTTTGAGGATCTAAAAGAGACAACTCAAAGTGTAACTGTTTGTTAAATCTTATTTTAATATAAACTATCGTTATAATAATTGAAGTGCACATCGAAACTAAACATATATTAGTTATTTTCTCAGAAGATATTTATCCTCAATAATAAATATAAATGTTTGTTATTGTTTATTATAATTATGAAATTCTGATTTCATAAATAAACAATTCACTAAGAAATGGCGCTTTACATTTGAAACAGCACCAAACATTTTGAAAGGTTAATTAATCAATGAATCACATTGTATGTTTGTGGCAGAATATCATAGTTTACAAATGTGCCTCAGGGAACTTTAGACTAAATACATGATACTTCTACATGTAATTATAATAAGCACTTCCTCCCTCTACTCCCAAGGCCTCAGGCAACAGTCATAACAATCGGTATGCTGTGTGCAGGGCTGTGTGCTGCAGGACTGAGCAGAGGACTGAAAGAGGAACACAAATGGAGAACAAAGTGGAAAAGAGGAACAGTGGACGAGGAAAAGGGAATATATTCTGGCAGCAGCAGGCAATGGGTGGGCCTGGGCAATGTGTGGAGATTCCCCTACTATGCTATAAGAACGGAGGAGGTGAGCTTTACATACAATAAACTGTGACATTGTAATTGATTTCATGAAAATCCCTAATCTCTAGTAATGATGAGGAGTGTGTAAAAATAACTGAAAATAATCTAAATACTTTGAGGTTACATGAAAAATAACATTTGAAAGTATATATATTGACTTTATAGCCACACGGCTGCTAAAATAATGGAAGTTATTGTACTCAGTAGCGATTATTATTAATCTGCTTCTGTATGTGTTCTTTTTGTAGACCTGACTATCTACCAAGCACAAGTAAAACAGCTAAGAAACTGAAGAGCCTGTTGGCATGACTTAACATCAATGCCAGAAGAAGTACTCAGATCCTTTACTTAAATAAAAGTACAAATACTATAGTCTTAAAATACTCATCTGGAAGTAAAAGACCTAATTTAAAAAATATACTTATAGAAATTCAAAAGTTATTCAAATTACCTAAAGTACAAAGAAGTTCATTCTGCATAATGGTGTATTTTATAATGATATAAAGTACATGCATAATATCAGATAAATGTACTTCAAGTATCAAAAGTAAAAGTACTCATTATGCAGAATGGATCTTTCAAAGTATTATATGATGATGGTTTTAATTGTATCATGTTTTTACACTAGAGCATTTCAGTGTTGTAGTCGTTCAATTTGGACCAGATTTAGATACTGTGTAGTTTAGTAGTGCATGCAGTACTGCATTATACTATATGGGCATATATGTGTTATTATTATATGTGCAAAGTAACTAGTAACTGTGAGTGTTCAAGTAAATGTAGTGGAGTAAAAAGTATGATATTCACCTCTGAAATGTAGTGGAGTAGAAGTAAAGTAGCATTAAATGGACGTACATAATATGTCAAAAAGTACAATACTTCATGTACTTATTTACTTTCCATTACTGCTTAACACTATGAATAGTTGTGATCAAGGAACCTGTCGAGGATGCCTTCAGGGAATGTGGTTTTGCAGGGCTTTCTCCTGCTGGTGTGGTTTTACTCGTCTGGTGAAACTCTTTGTTCCTCTAAATCAGTGGTTCCCAACCTTTTTCAGCGGTTACCTCGCTAACCGCAAATCCTGCTTCATAGTACAGGCCACAGATATCCATTCAGGAAACACACATTTAAAACGGTTTCTCCTGCCGCCTTGTGTAAACACATTCATGGTATTTACAAACTGGTATCAGTATGTTGTTATTTTGGCATCATTTTAAAACGTGTATTAACAATCAAATAACGGTCAAATATGTTAATTTTGTTGTAGTTAATCTACCATAGTATTTACATGGAGATAAGCCCCACCCCCTCAACAGCGCGTCCTGTTTGAATAGAGTGGCGAAGTCACGCCCATCTACTTCCGCCCCATGGGACCTTATTTCTGAAAAATGATGTATTGAAGTCAATGGGAGAGAAAGATTATCTTTCGATCCCGTTTGAATTATGCCACAAATTACACATATGATGTTTGTCAATCTTAAAAAATCATTTCCATGTCAAAAAAGTCACGGTTTGTCTTAAAACTGTTGAAATATAAGACTATGAAAAATACGCAACTAGAAAGACTACAAATCCCAGAGACATTACATTAACGTTACACATTACACTCGTGTTACTCACTGACACCTTGTAAAGCCGGTCCTGCATGCTGGAACAGACTAACTCCCCTTGTGTGTATGTACAGTTCTCAACATGCCCAGACTTGTAGTGATTTTCACCTCTTTTAATACTTTTCGCTTCATTCTGAAAGAAAGAGGTGAAATGTGCCAATGTGACGGCCATCTTGGTGTTGGTGACGTACGCGAGACCAGAGATGTAGTTCATTGAGCGCTTCACACACAAAATACTGTGTTACTTCACAGTTTTACGACACATTTTTTTTACTTAAAGATGATTTTTAAATTGACAAACATCATATCTGTAATTCGTTGCACAATTCAAACGGATCAAAAGATAATCTTTCTCTCTCATTGACTTCAATACATAATTTTTCTGAAATAAGGTCCCATGGAGGTCCACCGGAAGGGGAGGGACTTCGCCACTCTATGAGGCGAGGAAACACAGCTGACAGCCGCTTGCGGCGTGAACGCACCATAACAGTAATATTTGTTGTCCATCTACATTTAATTATCACTTTATTCATGCAGAATCTGTCCTTCTCATGGTTATTATTAAATGTAGGGGAACATCAAAACTGAACATCCATGTCATAGTCTCAGGTGTGAATATTCTGTGTGTTCAGGTGCCTTTCTGGTGCCGTATTGTTTCTTTGCCCTGCTGTGTGGCGTGCCGCTTTACCTGATGGAGACCGCGATTGGTCAGTACACACAAGAGGGCGCCGTGACCTGCTGGAGCAAGCTCTGCCCCCTGGCACAGGGTAACCACAAGTTTTATTTTAGAAATGTATAGTACTGGTCCCCAGCACAAACTGCCGGATATTAACTTGCACATGTTGGGCAATTTGCACAATTAGCATAAAATGGGTTAATTAGCCTTAATGGCATAATAGCCTATGTTGACAATACGATACTGAATCCATTTCTGACATTTTCAGCTGATGAGCTGGCAACTAGACAATTAGGGATTATGTCATTTAAAACTGGCTAGAACTGAAAATGTATTTCAGGAAACACCAAGTTTTCTAAAATGAAAATCCCTGAAGCCATACTTCGTGAACGTACCCCATCCTACCATACAAGAAACAGGAATCATAATCATTGTGTTTTGTTAATATTGACCCCACAGCTGTATGTGAACTAAGAATAATAATATAATACAGACTCTACATGCCTAAAGCATTGTTATTCAACCAAATATCATATTTTATATGTCATACAGTATGGACTCTTCACACATTAATACATATTAATGAATGTACAGACTTTTCCTGTTAACCTTGTTTTCAGCCACAGTGGACTTCTGAGACAAAACAAAAAAACTTTGAAGCACAATCTCTGTTTTGTTTGGCATTGACATTTTTCTCAGGAAAGACAAATGTCATGGAACATGTGACCATTTTATAGTGGTATTCTACCATTAGGACTCTTTCATTTGGGCATGGTGTTGTGGAATGGGCCACGGAAATGATTGTTTACAAAATAAGTCTAAAATCTAGGTCCTCATTTAGGCCTGTACAGTACTTAAAATGTAAATATTGCACTCCTGTTGCACTTATACAAAGCCTCAGCTCTGATGATTGAATGAGGCCAATAATACATACACACTCACAGTCACTGCCCTAGAACAATAACACTTTGGTCGAGAAATCAATGAGAAAAACGTGTGAAAATGGCAATTCATCAAATTTAAATGATGGATATGTAGATCACGGTTATTATGAAAGCCCATTATATCAAAGGCAGCTGCAGTTTATCCACCCTTGTTTATTTTTCCTGGCCTGTATTTGGGGAGATACATCAACAAGCTTGTATCCTTTAAATCTGATGTTTTCTGAGTTTAGGTCACCTATTATGCTATATTTGAACAATATTATAAGACCATATCTATACAAAATATGTCTCTGAAGTGTTTTACTCAAAATACGAAACAGATCACCCATGGTAGCATGCCTCATACCACTCTATTTCAGCCCTGTTACTAAAGTGCTGATTCTGGGTCTGGCCCTTTAAATGTAACCGAGCTGCTGCTGGCCACGCCCCTTTGGAGCGTCCACATGCAAGCAGTGAGCTATGTGAAGAGAAGGCTGTCTACCAGCAGAAACTCAGCTAAACGCTGCCGTGATTAATTTATATCCGGCTTCTTTACACATATTCTTTACAGCTTAAACCGAGGGTATTTCGGATGATCTCTCTGTCTCTCCAGGTGCTGGCTATTCTTATATAGTGATCCAACTTTATTCCCGAGTCTACACCATTATCCTGGCTTGGGCCCTCCTCTACCTCATCTATTGCTTCAGAGACCCTCTGCCCTGGGCCACCTGCAACAATCCCTGGAACACAGGTCTGTATAGGGGAAGTATGGGTGGACGTACAGCGAGTTAAAAGGTCCTAAAGTACTTACTTCTTTAGAAGTGCCAGTCAGCTGTTGTTCTACAGTCTATTTGCACCCAGGTAAGATTTGTCACACAGCAGCTATTCGGATCTTCACACCCATACCCCGACCAACTGCATTTATTGTATGCCGGAAGCATCCTAATTAATGATTGACTAATAGGTGCCTAGTATCTACAATCCCAGATTAGGTTAGGTTGGTTGGTCTGTAAAATCCAAAATAACACTGATCTCTGATGTTCCGATTACCAAACAAGCAATCGCAACCAATGTTACACATTTGCATATCTATACATACATTCAAAACCAAATCTAATGTTTGCCACGGGGCAAATAGCATTGTTGACTATGTACACCTGGGTGCAAAAGCATCTACCTTTTCCTTTATTGACAAATATATTATTCTTCAAGAGCTTTTTTAGACACGGTCTCCTTTACATAAATGTTATGGTAATAATCAGATTGATTTCATGTTTTATAAATGATCACCCTGGTCACATGATGGAAATCAATGACATGAAACATTTTTGTATCACTTTCAACACACGGAAAACTTACCAGAGAACAAAAAGGTAGAGGAAGTAACTGACAAATTCTAAAATAACTCATATCCACAAATTATGCACAAAACATGAGTGACACACAATAACATACATTTAACAAACTATGAAACAATGTGGAAAAAGCAACTTGATCAAAACGTGTTCTACTTTGGCAAACGTTAACTTTTCACCCAGAGCTACCAATTTGCTAACCTTTGAGAAAGAGAGACAAAAGCTAATTTAGCTTATAAATTATGATGTACCGTGAAATTAAATGTAATGTCAAAATATGAATATCTTCCAAGAGAAATACATGGTTAGCAGAGAGCTAGACAATAGAATAACTAAATGCAAATAATTATTTTGAATAAGGTTTGCAAACGTATTGATCTGTTTGCTAACTGACTGATATCTTCTTCACATCAATTGTCCTGGAGACAAAGACCGCAAATGATTCTGATATTACACTGCATAAATGTTTAACATTTTAATTCATTATTATATATAGCTTATATTTGCGGGGATAGTTGAGTAATTCAAAGGTGACAGAGTTAAGACCGGTCTGCATGGTCATCTGTGGGTGATGTGTAGAATGCATTTCCTCACACATACTGTACAAGATTTTCAAAGCATATATATTTTTAAATATTTGAATTTGTTATACTGTATAATGTGCTGTACCAACCTTCTACCTTGCCTTGTTGGCACATTGCTGTGTTTCATGACTAAAAACAATTAACCAAATGAGTGACCATTTTACTAACATCTGATATAAAGATTTTTCACTTTAACCACATTTTGATTTGCTTTCCAACTAACAGACAGATGTGTGGACCTGTCCTCCTCTAAACTCTACTCAAACACACAGAGGCAACCAGTCAGTAAACTGGACATCTGGAAATCTCACCATAGTCTTCAGTCTCTGAGTTCTGGGAGTGAGGTCAATGTTGTCCCGTGAAGCCTCATAATAAATTACGTTAGAGCAGCAGCAATGGATCATGTTTAAAGTATATTGTGATTTATTGCACTTATCATTGACTGTCTTGTGTCCCCATTGCAGGAGAGGCGTGTTGTCTATGTCTGGGGGGATAGAGAGGGTTGGGTGGAGTGCAGTGGGAGGTGCTGCTGTGTCTGCTCCTGGCTGTCGGGGTCGTTTGCTACTTCTGGCGTTGGAAAGGGGTTCCGTTCACAGGGAAGGTTTTGTGAATATTTTTGTGAGGATTCATGGGCCAAAACTATCTCCTACAACCTGGTGTTGTAGTTAAATGCCATTGAGAACTTTTCTTCTTGGAAAAACCTTTAAAGACAAAAATAAGTGTCAATATTAGCATAGATGAGCAACAGGCATGGATTGTGATGTCATCAACAGCAAGTCGGCCATCTTTACAAGATAGCGATCACAACCTATTTACTTAAACAGTGCGGCTAACGATGTAGCGTAACCTTTTTTGTCATGCACTGAAAAAAAAGGCCGTTGGATTAACATGATTTTAACATGGAAACCGGTTGCACACATGAAAAACACGTGTACTCAAAACTATTCCATTATGTTAAAGACACACAACTATGTTATGTCAAAGAAACATGAAATTGTTATGTTCATTTGAATATTTCCTTTAATATTTAAACCAACATGGCTTTTAATATACTCAGTATATTTCATTTGTACCTGTTAAAGCCACATGAATGTTTTGTTTAAACTACATGCTATAGTTTTCTGTTTAATCTACCTAGTGCTCAAGGGTACATACGATTATTTATTTCATGTGAATAGAGGCATGTCGTACATTCTTCTACAGGATCCATCCTAATCTCTTACATTTTAAAACAAATAGTCAATAAAGACAAACAAATTTCTTTGAACAACATTCATGTATTTTTCTCAAAAAATAAAACAATATGAACAACCACCACACATCCAGATGAGCTTTTGGTTCCTCCATCATGCAGCCTAAACTATGCCAGGAGAATTAACAAATACATTGAATAAAAAATAAAGAAATAGAAAATGTTTGTGATGCATGTACATATACATTATTGTGTTAGAACACAGCAAGCAAGCTTAAAGGAAACTATTCTCCCGACCAAAATAAAGGTTTATTGGGCCAAATGGCAAGAAAGGCTTATTTTTGTAACTCATTCATAGTAAACAATTAACACAAAATGTCAACGCCTAGCCGAAAAAAGGAAATGTTCTTGCAAATCCATTATTTAAATAGTAACCTGCTAATATGAAAGGGCACTTTAATGCAAAAAAGCAATGGCATTGCTTTGAAAAAATACATGAAAGTAAAAATGGCCTGGTTTCTCACCACATATGCACTAAAGAAAGTATTACAAATAAAAACAAGAACTGACATTTTGAAGTAGCGCAATTAGTACATTCTGAAACACATGACAAGTGGTACATTCTAAAAACACATGACCCCAGGAAAAACACACATTTCTGAAACATGCAAATCAAGCAAAAAGCATGAGCAAAGGAAGTGCAAGACAGTTGTATCGATGAAAGTCCAGTATGAATGCTGTAAAAGTGCACAATGGTCCATGGCAACAGCTCACTCAAACGGTTTGTTTTTAAACGCTTGGGCTTTCTTGGAGAGCATGTTGCCGTCTAGCTCCATTAACATTTGCTGGATCACTTCGAACGTGCACTTCAGTTTAGGGGGGTAGTTCAGGTTCATTGCATACATTAGTCCAAACAGCATGGTAGCAGCTAATGCAATGTTGTCCTCATCAGTTAGTACCTGTTGGCCTTCCAGGACAATCTGTCCTCTGGTCTCATCTGTCCTCTGGTCTCATCTGTCCTCTGGTCTCCTCTGTCCTCTGGTCTTATCTGTCCTCTGGTCTCATCTGTCCTCTGGTCTCATCTGTCCTCTGGTCTCCTCTGTCCTCTGGTCTCATCTGTCCTCTGGTCTCCTCTGTCCTCTGGTCTCATCTGTCCTCTGGTCTCATCTGTCCTCTGGTCTCCTCTGTCCTCTGGTCTTATCTGTCCTCTGGTCTCATCTGTCCTCTGGTCTCATCTGTCCTCTGGTCTCCTCTGTCCTCTGGTCTCATCTGTCCTCTGGTCTCCTCTGTCCTCTGGTCTCCTCTGTCCTCTGGTCTCATCTGTCCTCTGGTCTCCTCTGTCCTCTGGTCTCCTCTGTCCTCTGGTCTCATCTGTCCTCTGGTCTCCTCTGTCCTCTGGTCTCATCTGTCCTCTGGTCTCATGGTGGAATTGTGTTTGACAACATAAAGTCCCACTGTAATCCCCTGAATGGACCGCAGAATGACATCTTCATCTTCTGCCTGCAGAGTGCACAGTCACAAAAGGAACAGAGTGAGATCTAACAAATCAATACATATATATACCCATTACTAAATCCCTGTGTTTAACAAGTACATTTGGTCAGATGTCAGTACTTTTAAGCCTCCTTGTTATCTGATATACTCCTGTCTGACCTGATAAAAAATGTTTCATTTCCTGTATCCGTTCTAAATTAAAAGCCCTCTAGCTTTTCAGTGTAGTCTGGCTATTAAACAAAAAACAGGGATGTTCACATACGTTAGGCTATATACTATGTGGTGTTTCAATAAATACATATTTTAACGCCCAACAAAAAAATCAAAAGGTCAAATATTACTTCTACTGACCACAAACTCTCTCATTGAGGGGCACACTCAGACACGCTTACCTCGTGAATAGTGTGCCTGGAAAACAGTGAGGAGGGCTCTCCCCGCCCGCCCATAGGCAGGCAGGGAGAACCCCCCAGCCGTATGCGGCTTACTGCGCACCATGCCTCCCGGGTCCCCAAGGAGCACGGGGAAAAACATAAGTGCATTATGCTCAGGTGGGGTCAGATACCTGCTGACCCCAGCCCTGTATGGGGCTTACTGCGCACCACGTTTCCCGGGTCCCCACGGAGCACGGGAAAATACAAGTGCGTTATGTCCAGGGGGGGGGGGGTCAGATACCTGCTGACCCACAGCCGCCCCCCCCCCCTCACCAGTCCTGTGTTGTCCCAGCAAGCACAGATGACGAGAAGGAGCCAGATATGTCCAAGTGGCGTGTACCAAGATGCCGCCGTACATATGTCCTCCACACTCACTCAGTTAAATAAGTCTGTTGATACAGCCATACCATGTGTAGAGTGTGCACGGTACCCGTGGGGAAGGCTCTCTCCACCTGTCCAGGTTCAGGTTCAGGTTATTTATTTGCACCCGTAGGTAGATTCTGTCCGTAGGCATGTGAGATGCACTCGCAGAGCCATCCCGCCTGGCGTTTCTTGGATAGAGCTTTACCGGCCATGCCGCCCCCAAAGCACACAAACAGCTGTTCAGTGCGCCTAGTGGCAGCCGTGCGCTCCACATAACATGCCAGCACACGCATCGGGCAGAGGAGGTGAAATGTAGCTTCCCTGCCCTACTATGGGGTGGAAGACTAAAGCCCCCTAACTGAATAGCCCTTGACCTGAACGAGCAAAGGAGGGGTTCGGTCTGAGTGTCGCCCCGCTACGGTCACCCCGGATCATCAAGCAACTTGGGTGCACCGACAGAGCAGTCAGCTCGGACACTCTCTTGGCCGACGTTAAGGCAAGTAGCAACGCTGTCTTCCATGACAGTGCTTTCAGGGAGGAGAGCTCCAGAGGCTCAAATGGTTCTGTGACCAGAGCCTCGAGCACCAATGGTAGATCCCATTGTGGGGTGGAGACATGCACTACTGGGCGCTGTCTCCTGACCCCCTGTAAAAACGTGACATAAGCGGCAAATCCCTCATGGTAGGACGAGGTGGCTGCTGCATACACTTTAATTGTGGAATGAGCAAGCCCAACGTACACGACAGGGGCTCTAGACTCCCCTCTTCACACCATCGCTGGAATCCCAACCACTTTGGCCTGTAACAGGCTGTGGTGGATCCTGCTCTTGCTGCCTGGATAGTCTGAATAACCTTGTCAGCCAGTCCCCCCTGTCTCAGCCTGTCCCTCTCAGGAGCCAAGCCTGGAGCGGTTGGCCCAGAGTGGGTAACGCCCCTATTGCACCTGCCTCCTGAGACATCGCCCCCCAGAACTGAGGAACCACCCAGGGCTGGCCCATCATCAGCGATCTGGGGCCACCAGGATGACTGACAGACGCTCTCCTCTCACCCTCTCCAGGAGAGGGAGAATGAGGTGTACCGGTGGAAAGGCGTAGAGCAGATTTCTTGACCATGGCTCTTGTGCAAACGATTGTCCCGCAGAGCCCTGGAAAACCACAGGGTACAGTGGCTGTTGCGCCGGCTGGCAAACAGGTCCACCTCCGCTCTCCCGAACTGGGCCCAGATCTGCTTCACCACCTCCGGGTGAAGCACCCACTCGCCTGGCAGGGGCCCACCTCTTGACATGAGGTCGGCCCCCTTGTTCTCCAGTCCCGGGATGTGGAGGGCTCTCAGAGACAACACAATCTCTGAAGCCCACAACCACAGGTTCTCTGCTGTGATCAATAAGGTGGCGGAGCGGACTCCGCCCTGCCTGTTGATGTACGCCACTGTGGTTGCTGTTGTCGCTCCTCACCAGCACATGTTTGCCCTGTATTAAGGGTTTGAAATGCAGGAGGAATAACACCACTGCCCGCAGCTCTAGAAGGTTGCTGTGCCATGTCTCTGTCAGAGACCAGCGACTCCCTATAGCTCTCTCTAGGCAGGTCCCCCCCAACCTATCACGGATGCATCTGTGAACACCGTGACATAGGAGGTTACCCGCCCCAGTGGACCCTAATTCCCAGGGTAGCCGTGCTCTGGCTGCTAACATTTTGTATGCTGTCTACACTGCAAAACAGACATGACAATTCAGTACCACAGCAGAACTGGATAGGGTCATGCACAATAACACTACTACTAGAAACTTTTCTACCCGCAACTTTTCTTCACTGATGCCGCTGACACCTGCCATCTCGCTCTCTGGCGCCACCCAACGACCAGAGGCTTCTATACCAGTGCAGCGACCCATTTCTGTTATAACCAACATCCACAGAAGGTTGATGACTCAGGTTAAAAACTGAAAATCCAAAAGCATCTGTTTAAATGTATCGAATGTAACAGTGATTCCACGTACTCCACGGTCTATCACAAACAATCAGAGTGATAGTACATCAAACACACTTAAACTGGCTCTATTAAATGTCAGGTCTTTAGCAGGTAAATCGTTTGTAATCAATGATTTTATCACCAAGCACAATCTGGATTTTATGTTTTTAACTGAAACTTGGTTAGACCAAAACAACAGCAGAACTGTTCTTATAGAATAAACCCCTCCCAACTTTAGTTCTATGAGTCAGGCAAGACTGCATAAGAAAGGGGGTGGAGTAGTATTTAGTTTAATGATTTATTTCAATGCAAGCAGACTATGTTTGGAAACTTTGCTTCTTTTGAATATGTGGCCCTTCAGCTGAAATGCTCCTCTCGAGCTATTTTCCTAAACATCTATAGACCACCCACATACTATGCAAGCTTTTTTGATGATTTTACCGAATTGTTGTCTAATGTGTATTGACTTTGACCGTCTAGTAGGGGTGTAACGGTATCCGTATTGTCCCATACCGTCACGGTTCGGATGTCACCTTTCGGACGTCACCTTACGGCACATGAAGTCACACGACGAATACGCCTTTTTTTTTTACGAGTGGGAAAAAAGCCTGTCATTCAGGGCAGTATCCACTACACTATATAATCCAGGGGGCGGTATTGCGCCTAAAAGCTGTTTGCCAGCCGCCCTTAAACAACAAATTTAAGAACAAGAAGAAACACAACAACAAAACGAACAAAATAGAAGAAGAAGAAAGTTAGTATGGCGATTTCAGATAACACACAGGAGCTAGAACCCACCTGCTTCTTTTAAATCAGCTGTGTGGGAACATTTCTGGTTCCCTGTGGACTACAATAACAATGAAGTGTGCGAGTGGTGGATCGGACGAGGAGGGGTGTGTCGGCGTTGTTCGATAGCGGTGCGGTATGCTAATTGAAACACGCCAAACATGCTAAATCATATCAGAAGGAATCACCCAGATTTGCCAATCACCGGAGCCCGGCAAAAGACAACAGCAGTTCAACAGCTTATCCCCGCTGTTTTTAAGAAGCCAAGAGACATGAAAGCCGTGAGAACAAAATAAATAACGGAAGCTATTGGCATATGTTTTTCAAAGACTATGCGCTCTTGAAACACTTTCTTATTATTTATGATGTAATATTTTCAAGACATTCTTTTTAGTTGTACAGCTTGATGAAACCTTTTGTTTGACATCAACCATTATAGATAATATGGCCATCTGAGTGTGTGTGGTACTGTTTGTGGTTTGTTTTAACTGTTTGTTAGGAACCGTGACTCACTGATATGAGGACTCAATTGCACAACCCGGAGATGAAAAGGTTTGAAGAAAAATAAACTTTAATGGATCAAAAACAAAGAAACACTCTTTACAGAGGGAGTGACAAAACAAAACGCTCTCATGGAGGATATCACAAAAGGTACTTGGTCTCTCTATGGCTGCTTGGATCTGACTTCTTGGCATGACGAACAAGACGAACTGACAACAGACAAGGGGAGACAATATATACAAGAGGTAAGTGGGAACAGGTGGAAACAATCAGGGGGGGGCAGACGCTGACGATGGCGGGAAACAAGAACCAAGGAAGTAAAGGCACCTGAATGAGACAAGGAGTACAAAATAAAACAGGAAGTGAAACAAACAAAACAAACATGAACGTGACAAATACATAACAAACTAACATAATTGACGGGACACAACAGTACCCCCCCTTCTAGGGCCGACTCCCGACGGCCCAGGCTGCTCAGGGTGGCGATCATAGAAGTCATTTATGAGTGTTTTATCCACCACGAAAGTCGAGGAGACCCAGCAACGTTCCTCAGCAGGAGGTACTCCCAATCGACCAAGAATTGGCGTCCTCGGCCCCGTTTGCGGACCGACAGAAGTTTCCTGACCGTGTACACCGGGCCACCATCAATGATCCGGGGTGGAGGGGGGGGGGTTTGGGGGGGGAACCAGAGTGCTCTCTTGAACTGGCTTGAGTTTGCTGACATGAAACGTAGGATGAACCTTCAAGGACCTGGGGAGTTTGAGGCGCACAGAGACAGGGTTAATGATTTTTGAGACTGGGAAAGGACCCACAAACCTCGGTGCCAACTTCTTGGAATGAACATAAAGAGGTAGGTCCTTGGTAGAGAGCCAGACTTTCTGTCCCGGCTTGTAGAGGGGGGCCGCACGTCTGTGACGATCCGCCGCTGACTTCATCCGGGTCGAGGTCCGTAGTAGCGCCTGCCGAGCACCGGCCCAGACCCGCTGACAGCGTCGAACCATAGCGTGCGCGGATGGCACCTTGACTTCTTCTTCATTGGCAGGGAAGAGAGGGGGCTGATATCCGTTCGCACACTGGAACGGGGAGAGACCAGTGGCAGCCGATAGAAGAGTGTTGTGGCGTACTCTACCCAGGTCAGATGATCGCTCCAAGTGGATTGCTTCTGGGACACGAGACACCTGAGGCAGGTTTCGAGGTCCTGATTCAGGCGTTCTGTCTGACCGTTGGACTGCGGGTGATAACCGGAGGACAAGCTGACGGTGGCGCAGAGGAGCTGGCAAAACTCCTTCCAGAAGATGGAAGTGAACTGAGGACCTCTGTCTGAAACTATGTCGCTGGGAAAACCATGAATTCTGAACACATGAGTAAGCATGACCTCTGCCGTTTTCTTGGCAGAGGGAAGTTTGAGCAGAGGAATGAAATGTACCATCTTTGAGAACCGATCCACCACTGTAAGGACGGTAGTGTTACCTTTGGAAGGTGGGAATCCAGTCACAAAGTCCATGGAGATATGCGACCATGGTCGTTGAGGCACTGGGAGGGCTGGAGCAGACCCACCTGGGCCTGGGAAGAAGTCTTATTCCGGGCACGCTGGACAGGCCGCCACATATTCAGAGACCTCTTTTCTCATGGCCGGCCACCAGAACCGCTGCTTTATGGCAAACATAGTTCGCCGGACCCCCGGATGGCATGTGAGCTTGGACGTGTGAGCCCAGTGGATTACCTGAGAGCGTAAAGACACAGGGACAAACAAACGGTTGTCTGGACACTCACTAGGTGCCGGGCTCACAACATTAGCCTGCTTCACATCTGTTTCTATCTGCCAAGTTACCGACCCAACCACACAGTTTAGTGGAAGGATTGATTCAGGTTTCTTTGCATTAGGGACAGGCTCAAAGAGACGAGACAGTGCGTCTGGCTTACGGTTTTGCGTACCGGGTCTAAAGGATAACGTAAAGTTAAACCTACTAAAGAACAGAGTCCACCGGGCCTGACGTGAATTGAGTCTCTTGGCTTTTCTGACATACTCTAAGTTCTTGTGGTCTGTCCACACAACAAACGGTTGCTCCGCCCCTTCGAGCCAGTGTCTCCACTCCTCCAAAGCTGCTTTGACAGCTAGTGACTCCTTGTTCCCCACATCATAGTTATTTTCAGCTGAGGTCAACTTGCGCGATAGATAAGCGCAGGGGTGCATCCGGTTATCCTTGGAGGACCTCTGGGACAACACAGCCCCTATGCCCTCGTTGGACGCGTCGACCTCAACCATAAACTGTCTCTGGGGATCCGGAACAGTGAGTACGGGTGCCGTGGTGAATCCTTTCTTGAGGCACTGGAAAGCAGACTCGGCCTGGGGGGTCCACTGAAAGGAAACTTTGGAAGAGGTGAGAGCATGTAGAGGAGCGGCTACAGAACTGAAGTTGCGTATAAACTTTCGGTAAAAGTTGGCAAACCCCAGGAACTGTTGGACTCTCTTGCGGCTATCTGGAGTAGGCCAGTCGGTCACCGCACTGACCTTGGACGGATCCATCTGGACCTGATTGGCGGTGATAATGTAGCCCAGGAAAGAGACAGTGGTTGCATGGAAATCACTTCTCAGCTTTCACATACAACTGATTCTCCAGAAGCTTCTGGAGGACTTGGCGGACATGCCTGACATGAGACTGAATATCTGGAGAGAAAATCAGAATATCGTCCAAATACACGAAAACAGACACATTCAAAAATTCTCTCAAAATGTCATTGACCATAGTTTGAAAAACAGCAGGAGCATTGCATAGTCCAAAAGGCATAACCCTGTATTCGTAATGTCCGCTAGATGTGTTGAACCCCGTTTTCCACTCGTCACCTTCTCTAATCCTGACGAGGTGGTAGGCATTTCTCAGATCGAGCTTGGTGAACACCTTAGCTGACTGAAGTAGTTCAAAAGCTGAAGACATCAGCGGGAGTGGGTGGCGGTTTTTCACCACGATGTCATTTAATGGGCTGTAGTCAATGCATGGTCTTAGAAACCCATCCTTCTTCCCCACAAAGAAGAATCCTGCGCACGCAGGTGAAGAAGAGGGACGGATTATCCCCACTTTCAGTGAGGAGGAGATGTAGTCATCCATGGCCGCCCGCTCTGGTCCTGAGATAGAATATAGCGCCCCCTAGGGATGGGTGTGCCAGGTAACAGGTCGATGGCCACCGTCAAACGGACGATGAGGAGGCAATGATAGTGCTTTGGTCTTGTTAAAAACCTCTTTAATGTCATTGTTGTAGCAAGAGGGGACCTTGTAAAGGTCAGGAAAGTCTGAGCTACTATCAGCCACTGCAACAGTACGTGGAGCTTTACATGACTGTTCACAATTCCTCTCCCCATCCCTTAATTTGTCCTGAACACCAGTCTATATGTGGGTTGTGTGTTTTTAACCAGGGAAACCCCAAAATCAGCGGATGCTGTGCAGAATCGAATAGATGCAAATTGCATCATTTCCACATGACTTATTGTCAATAGTCACTTGCATGGGTTCTGTACAGTCAGTGACTCTACACATAAGTCTGCCGTCTAGGGCACTGGCATTGACGGGATGTTTGAGCGGAAACAGTCTTAATATTAAGACGTTTCGCTAGACCCCAGTCTATGAGACTTTCATCAGCCCCAGAGTCAATTAAGGCCCCCATAGTGTGTGTCTGACTATTGGCAGTGATATCTACCTGGGTGAGTGTGCGAGGAGGATAATCAGTTGAAACTTTGCTCACCAACGCCCTCCTCATGGTTGGTGAGCATGCCCTTTTCCCGGACATGTCGCCTTGCTGGTGTCCCATTTGACCACAGTAGAAGCAGCAACCCTCCTGCAGGCGGCGCCGTTGTTCTCCCGAGCTACATAGTGTTCCTCCGGTGCCTGTGGTGGCGCTTGTCACTGCTGGGCCTGATGAAGAGGCGAACAAGGAATCCCATGAGGACTGCCTACCCAGAGAGCGCCCCTGGTGGCTGGGAGGTCTTGTTGCGGACTCGGCGTCGTTCTCTCTCTCTTTCCCTGATGCGATTGTCAATTCGGAGAGGACGTGGATGGAAATTAGTGATTCAAGGTCTTGTGGTAACTCTAATGGAGCCAGGTGATCTTTAATCGTCTCTGAGAGTCCATTGCGGAAGTCATCTATTAATGCTGGAGTATTCCAGCACTGTCTATGGCTAAGGTACGGAACTCTATGGCATAATCTACTACGGGCCTTGAGTGCTGTTTGAGCTGCATGAGAGCCTGAGTGGCATCACCGGTAGGTGAGGTAATATCAAATATGCGGCTCATAGTGTTTTTGAACACTATGAAGGATCTACAGATATTGGAATCTCTAGACCACTCCGCAGTGGCCCCATGCGGCAGCTCTGCCGGTTTAAGTGGGAGATCATAAACGCTATCTTAGCCTCATCAGATACAAAAGCTGCTGGATTAAGTTGGTAATGTAAATCACACTGGACTAAGAAGGCTCTGCAGTTGCTCGATTCTCCTGAGTATTTCTACCGGTGCTGCCAACCGCAGTGGAACAGCGAGGGCATAGATTACACAGACAGGATTGGCATCAGGTGGACGTAGTAGCAGGAATCGGAGCTGTGGGAGCTGCCTCCAGATGAGAGAGAAGCCTGTGGAGCTGTGTTTGCCAGATGGTTCACCTGTGAAGTGACGGGAGGTCTGGAAACCCTCTCTGGCGATCTGAAAGCTCCCTTAACTCCTTGGCTAATATTCTTTAGCTGCTCCTGGTGTTGATGGATGACGTTACCCTGTTACGGGCAGGGCGGTCTGCATGCGTCTTGGGGTTGGCTGAGTCCATATTTTTGGGTCAGTTCGTTCTGTTGGGAAACCGTGACTCACTGATATGAGGACTCAACTTGCACAACCCGGAGACGAAAAAGGTTTGAAGAAAAATAAACTTGAATGGATCAAAAACAAAGGAAACAATCTTTACAGAGGGAAGTGACAAAACGGTCACAAAACACAAAACGCTTCTCATGGAGGATATCACAAAGGTACTTGGTCTCTATGGCTGCTTGGATCTGACTTCTTGGCATGACGAACAAGACGAACTGACAACAGGACAAGGGGGACAGGACAATCTATACAAGAGGTAAGTGGGAACAGGTGGGAAACAATCAGGGGCGGGGCAGACGCAGAAGAATAAGAACTAAACATGGAAAAGCAGCGTTTAGCTATTATGCCCCGACAATCTGGAACAAACTACCCGAAATTCGTGCACGTCCGCTTGAAACACTTCCTATTTTAAAATCCAGACTAAAAACATATCTATTTGCCGCTGCTTTTAATTGAGCTGTTTGTAAAGCACTTTGAATTGCTGAAAGGTGCTTGTATAAATAAACTTGCCTTGCCTTAATCCATGACAAACTAGAGTTGAGACCAAGAGGTGGAGTCGCAGTCTTACACGCTTCTCTGCGCTCTCTCCAATAAAATACCTGTGAGGGAATAATTCTCGCCTTGTTGACATTTATGAGCAACCCTGAGTCTGTTATTCTCTCTTAAGGAATGGGAGGCTCCAGCTATCTTGATAAACGAGTTTATGACCGGTCAACTCTCGGTCACAAAATGGTTTACGGTTGTTGGAACGCTGGCTTTGAGGCCATTAAGGGTCAGACGCAAGTGATTCAGGGTGCCCAGCTATTTAGTCTATCTCCCCAAATATGTTGTTTACTCTCTCTGAAACTAGTTAATAAGGGCTATCGAGAGCGAGGCGCTGCAGAATTGATGTGGCAACCCACCCGTGCAGTCAGAACTCTGGCTTCTGTGACTTGTGATGTGAAATTCTTCCGGGCTGATACTTGTAATAAACCACCAGTGTTTGACATCAAAGCTCCAACTCTCCTCGTGTCTCTCTGAGTCCTGACTCTCCATTGCTGCAGAAGTTTCCCTTACAATACCCAATTATTAACGGGTGTGTGTGTGTCTGCCCAATGGACAATTTAAAGTAAAACCTAATAGAGGTGTCATACATAATAACCTAATAAAAGTAATTGTAACAACTACTACAGTGCAACAAAATACGAAGATTAAAAGTGGACTCTTAAACATAAGATCTCTAGCATCTAAAGTAATATTGATAAATGATTTAATATCAGATTATAATATTGATATATGCTGTCTCACTGAAACTTGGTTGAGACATGAAGAATATGTCAGCATAAATGAGGCCACTCCACCCAGCCATATCAATACTCATATTGCCCGAGGCACGGGCCGAGGAGGTGGAGTTGCAGCAATCTTTGACTCCAAGTTTACTTATCAATACTAAACCAAAATTAAATTATACCTCCTTTGAAAGTCTCGTTTTTAGTCTTACGCATCCGACCTGGAAAACTTTGCAGCCAATCTTATTTTGTTACAGTGTGTACCGTCCACCAGGTCGTTATTTCACATTTTTATCAGAATTCTCTAAGTTTTTATCAACTTTGGTACTTAAAACAGATAAAGTAATTATCGTAGGTGACTTTAATATTCATGTTGACGACGATAAAAATAGCCTTACTCTTGCATTGAACTCTATATTAGATTATATTGGTTACCGTCAGAGTGTAAATAAACCAACCCACTGCTCTAATCACACTCTCGACCTTGTTCTGATTTATGGTATTGAAATTGAGCAACTATTAGTCGAACCGCATAATCCTGCTTTATCCGACCATTTTTTGGTAACTTTTGAAGTACTGTTACTAGACTACAAAGCATTAGTCAAAAGCTCCTGTTAGTGCTATAGCCAAATTTAAGGAAGAGATTCCATCAATACTTAACTCGATAGCATGTCTGCATGTAAGGGAGGAAACTTATACAAAATGTACACCACCCCAAATTGATCATGTTGTTGATAGTGCTACAAGTGCGCTGCGAATACAATTAGACTCTGTTGCTCCTTTGAAAAAGAAGAATTGTATGTGCTTTTTTAATGATAAAATTGTTACTCTTAGAAACAAAATTAATGACCTCTTGCCTTTGACCAGCATAGTGTTATCAACAGCTCCCAGAAACGTAAGTTCTAATATTACACTATATAGTACATTAGAATGCTTTTCAACCATAAACCTTGAACAATTTAATTCAATTATTCTTTCTTTTAAACCATCAACGTGTATCTTAGACCCAATTCCAACTAATCTGTTAAAGGAAGTTTTTCCATTAATTAACACTTCTTTATTAAATAATATGAATATCAAATCAAATCAGGTTTTATTTATATAGCACATTTTGAAAACGATTTTTGGTAGAGCCAAAGTGCTGTACATGCAAATAATAAATAACACATTACTACAGTCACAAACAGAAGACAATAAATTACAACAGCAAATATAAAAATCAAAACACAGGGAAATGTCATGAGTCGTGCTCCGCTCTGACTAGAAGGCCAGGGAGAAGAAGTTAGTTTTTAGTGTTGATTTAAAAACCCCTAGGGTCTAGGCCGACCTCACATGGAGGGGCAGAGTGTTCCAGAGCCTAGGGCCAGCTGCTGCGAAGGCTCGGTGCCCTCGGGTTTTGAGCCTGGTCTTGGGCACTACCAGCAGCAGCTGGTCAGCCGACCTTAATGCTCTGGCTGGGGTGTGGCGATGGAGGAGTTCGGCTATATAGGCAGGAGCCAGCCCATTTAGTGCTTTAAAAACAAATAAAATGAGTTTAAAATCAATGCAGAACCTAATTGGAAGCCAGTGCAATGAGGCCAGAATTGGGGTGATGTGGTTACGCTTTTTGTGGCCAGTGAGAAGACGTGCAGCTGCGTTCTGCACTAGCTGCAGGCGTCTAATTAACGCCTGGTCCATACCCACGTATAGGGCGTTGCAATATTTCAACCTTGTGGTTACAAAGGCGTTAATAACCCTTTCCAGATCTTTAAAAGATAAAAACGACTTTGTCTTGGCCAATAGTCGTATTTTAAAACAGCAGGTTTTGACTACGCTGCTAACCTGCTTATCAAATTGAAAAGCGCTATTGAAGGTCACTCCAAGGTTCATGACAGAGGGGAGGATGTTTTTTATTGAGGCAGCCCAGAATATCAACTGGAGAGGCTGGAGGTTGGGGTCCAAAAAAGATGACCTCGGTCGTGTTCTCGTTGAGGTTGAGGAAATGTTTGCTCAGCCAGGATTTGATCTCTGTCAAGCAGTCCATCAATAGCTGTAATGAGTTGACATTAGAATTGAGAGGCAAATAGATCTGTACATCATCGGCGTAACAATGGAAGGGGATGTTGTGTTTTGTGAGAATTGAACATAGTAATTGAACATGTACAGTAGAAAAAGGATGGGGACTTGGGGAACCCCACAGGTAAGAGGGGCTTTGGCAGAGGAGAAGGCACCTAGCTTATCTTATATGTGGGTTTTTTTTTGGTAACCACTCAGGATTTATTGTCAGAGGTGGGAGAAGTTCAGATCTTGTACTTGAGTAAAAGTACCAGAGTGTCGGAATACTCTGTTACAATAAAAAGTCCTGCATTCAAAATGTTACAAGTAAAAGTACAAAAGTATTATCAAAATATAGTTAAAGTACCACCTGCAGAGGGATCTAGATTCAGGTGTTCTTTTCCCCATAGAGACCGCCTCGCTGCACATTATCCCTTGCATAAAGATAGATTGTGGGTCCCTTATAACATGTTGTACACAGTGGAAATAAATATTCTGGTTACCTCAACATCAGGGATCTTATACATTAAACTCCTTCTGAATCAAACTGTCACGGTAGCATTACCTTACTGATCCCTCTTAAAATAGAAAAAAACATGTTACTTTACCAGCAGAGAGAAAATGGATTATTAAATGATTAATGTGACTAACAAAGAGCAGTTTGATTATTAAGTATTATTCTGTTGATCAATGTCATTACATTTGGTGAAAAGCACATAATGAGTTGTTTAAGACTTGTTTTGTCAGAGTTTAGGACTTGACTTGAACTTGCCCATCCTGATTTGAGACTTGACTCGGACTTGAGCGCAAAGACTTGAGACTTGACACGGACTTGAGCGCAAAGACTTGAGACTTGACTCGGACTTGCAAAACAATGACTTGGTCCCACCTCTGGTAGACGGTGGAAGTAGGGAGAGGCATACACGTGCCTTGATCCCTGCCGTGTCGACGCACAACTGCTGATTGGTGTCAGTGCCAGAAACACTTTTTAGGAGCAATGTGCTCATGGTATAGATGTAATTTGGTTGTGTGTGTTGACCACATGTGTCAAACTCAAGGCCCTTGGTGGATTTAATTTTGGCCCACAGGATAATGTTTGATTACTATTAGATCTGGCCCGCCGGTATATTGCACGCACACCTCAGCTCAGAGCCTGAGCCCAAACATTGATGAACTTGCACCCAAGATGAGATGCCAAGTATCTGGCTTGAACTAGCATCACAGAGCAGCACACTGAGTTTAATGGATGTTTCATTCTGCACTTTTTTTCTTTTTGCTAACAACAGAGCATGTTTGGTTTTTTCTTTGAGGGAAATTGTTTTTCTCGGCAGGGTGGCTGGTGTCTCCCTTAGGGATAAGGTGAGAAGTTCGGTCATCAGGGAGGGACTCGGAGTTGAGCCGCTCCTCCTTCGCGTCGAAAGGAGTCAGTTGAGGTGGTTCGGGCACCTAGTTAGGATGCCACCTGGGCGCCTCCCTAGGGAGGTGTTCCAGGCACGTCCAGCTGGGAAGAGACCAAGGGGTAGACCTAGGACCAGGTGGAGGGATTATATCTCTTCGCTGGCCTGGGAACGCCTTGGGATCCCCCAGTCAGAGCTGGTTGATGTCGCCAGGGAAAATAAAGTTTGGGGCTCTCTGCTGGAACTGCTACCCCCGCGACCCGACCACGGATAAGCGGGAGAAGATGGATGGATGGAAATATATTTTTTTAAGCTGTTGTTGGTCTGTGGGAAAATGTAATCGTAAGAAATGACTCCGGAAAAGCTGCAGTTAGAGTCATAAGAAATTAATGCAACTGATTATTTAATGTTTAATGTTGTTTTTATAGGCAGTAATTTAAGCTTTGTTAGTTCCAGGTTTACTGTGTGCAATAAGTTCATTACAATAAGTTATGCAATAAACATTGAACCAGTCCGGCCCTCGACTAGTACCGATTTTTTAATTTTGGCCCACCGTGTATTTTAGTTTTTTCACCGCTGGTGTTGACGGTGGAAGCAGGGAGAGGCACATCCCTTTCCCATGCCTTGATCCCTGCAGAGTCGACGCACAACTGTTGATTGGTGTCAGTGCCAAAAAAAATGTTTAGGAGCAATGCGCTCATGGTATAGATGTGGCGCATACATCTTAATTCCTACTCTTTTCCTTAACCCTATCCTAAGGGAGTGCATATACGTAGACACGTTGTGCCTCTCCTCCTCTGGTCCTTACTTCTTACTTGCTACCCCTTTCCCTCAACCTATCCTAAGGGAGTGCATGAACGTAGACACGTTGTGCCAGCGGCGCCGGATTCATTTTAGAAGTGGGGGGGGGCAAAAAGTGCGTATAAACTTTAAACTAAAACATTGTTTACTTGAAATCAACTGAAAAAAAACTGTAACGGAACCTGCCGTGTTACCTATGATTACTATACGCCTTACATTCATAATTTCAGCGGAGGGAGGGGAAGCGGCGCTGTGGAACAGCAGAGTGGCGAGAGAGAGCTGTCATCTTCCCTTTACAAGCTTAAAAAATGCCTGTAGCTAATGAGATTGAATATAACAATCAAAAATAACAAAATATACACAGCTAGATCAGATTTGTAGATGCAACTTTAGAGTAGAGGAGAATTATTGAAACGGGATATGTACAGTATTCCGCGGCATCCGCCGCTGCGAAAATGTGGGGCAGGGCTGTAAAGTGGGGGGGGGCAATGGCCCCCTGGCCCCCCTGCTTCCGGCGCCCTTGCGTTGTGCCTCTCCACCTCTGTTCCTTACTTCTTACTTGCTACCCCTTTCCCTCAACCTATCCTAAGGGAGTGCATGTACGCAGACACGTTAGTTTTGCTGCTATAGGCTTAGACTGTCGGGGGACACCTTACTTCTTCCTTCTGTCTGTCTGTACCTGTGTACTCTCATGTTCCAAATAACCCAGCTTCCCCCACATTTATTTTTGGTTTCTATCTACGCCGGGATCCTGAGTCCTGGCTGAATCTGTTGCTGCGGTCCTGTGTCCTGGATCCTCTATCCTGAGTTCTGGATTTGAGTCCTGGACTTCGAGTCGTGGCTGAACCAGTCTCTGCGGTCCTGCCTGACTCTCATCATACTACTTCCCTGATGGCTCCCACAGGATTGTTGACATCCTCGTGGATTCATCTTCTTATTATAGACACATGCATTTCCAAACATTTGGTCTACCTACGCTGTAAATGTATTATCTCTTCGATTTACACACGGCATCTATTGCACGTCTGTCTGTCCTGGGAGAGGGATCCCTCCTCTGTTGCTCTCCCTGAGGTTTCTCCCATGTTCCCCTTTAAACTGTGGGATTTTTCCTTGTACGATGTGAGGGTCTAAGGACAGAGGGTGTCGCATTGTCATACTGATATTCTGTACAAACTGTGAAGTCCACTGAGACAAATGTAACATTTGTGATATTGGGCTATATAAATAAACATTGATTGATTGATTGATTGATTGATTGATTGATTGATTGATTGATGTGAGGATAATAAATACATGTATCCTGATTATTGAAGCTCAAGCCGATGACGAGTGATATTTTCCTAACAATGCCACCTGTAGTTTTGCAAAGAAAACGTACACATTCCAAGTTTGATTGGGATTAAAGACATTGTCCACTCTCCTCTAAAATATTAGACATGAACTCCATTGACATGCATTTTTTTCTATCTGTGTTTGTGCTCTTGGATTTATATAAATGTATTTTTTACCCGTTACAACCTTTCTGCAGGTATCCTACCAGGTGCAGGATGTGCATCTCCTGGTAGCTGTACAATTGATTCCTCTTAATTCAAATGAGCTACCTACCATTGTTCATGTTGTTGTATTGTTCATGTGCAGTATAACATATTAAGTAGACCTCTACAAACAGGTAACATAATAAACATAGAGGATTTTTTGTATTCATCTCAGGTGGTGTATTTCACGGCTGTGTTCCCCTATGTGATGCTGGCCATCTTGCTGGTCAGGGGGTTGACGTTGCCGGGGGCCTGGCAGGGTGCGGTCTACTACCTGTATCCAGATCCTTCTCGCCTGGTGGACCTTCAGGTAGACCTTGCACAGTTTCACACCTACCTGAATTGAATACACAAAAGAAGGTAGATGAAACAAGATCCTCCTGTGACTGTTATAACGCTGATGATCTAAATACGTGTTTTTTAAATATTTCTTAATGAGGTGTGGATGGAGGCTTGTGCCCAGGTCCTCTTCTCCTATGGCGTCGCATCAGGAACCCATATCACAATGAGCAGCTACAACAAAGTCACAAACAACTGTTACAGGTTAGTCATGTGATCAGTAGCTCCATTAATATATTGGGAGCTTTTGTTGATTAAGTTTTTATTTTCTTTGAGTATCTGCCACGTACTGGGTTATATAATAATGTATGACTGCATTCAAACAATACTAAGAAATAGGGGATGAAGTGTAGCTTTGCTTTCTTTTGTAAATCTCAAAGATGAAAACTAGAACTACCTTAAGATATAGATACATCTAGGGGCAATAAGAACATCAAAACTACCTAAGGACGGATTGTCTGCCCAACAACATAAAGTCTATTACTGTCAGTACATTTTCCCACTGAGTTCTGCTCTACATGCTGTGCTTTGTGTTTGTGTATGCAGGGACAGTGTGTGGTTATGTGTGCTCAATTGTTGCACCAGCTTAGTTTCCGGGTTTGCAGTCTTCTCATGTCTCGGATTCATGGCCGAAAAACAGGGCATTCCCATCGAAAAGGTCGTCACATCAGGTACGATTTTCAAGTGCAAAGCTACCATCTCTACCATCTCTCTCAGAATCAAAAGTACCCTCACAACGATTCAAATGTCTCTTCTGTCCTCGCAGGCCCGGGGCTAGCATTCATCGCTTTTCCTCAGGCTGTTGCCATGATGCCCGTGCCTCAGCTGTGGGCCGCCTGCTTCTTCATTATGCTCATTCTGTTGGGACTGGACACTGTGGTAAGATACACCACAAACGGTTGGTGTCCTTCATATAGGATTAACTTAAGATATGCTGCAACTGTTTATGCTGTATCAGTGAACACACACGTAAAAACATTGGTGAATTTAATATTGAAGAATTAATATAATATGATGGCAATGTAGTCGGTCAGTCAGTCGACCACTTTAATATACACTAAAATACCTTTAAAAACGATGGATAGATTGCCATCAAACTCCACTTTCCAAAAATGATGAATTCCCTGACTTTCTTCTGACATATTTTTCTTCTAGTAAAAACTTACTACCTCTGACTTTTCATCCAGCATCCAAATTTGAATTACTCTTTGGTTCAAAATGGAACCAATAGCTAACATTCCTAACCAACTCAGCTATACTTGTCGATAGACTTAGAATAAGCTTTCTGGGCCAGGGATTTGTAAGGCAAGGCAAGGTAAGTTTATTTATATAGCACCTTTCAACACAAGGCAATTCTAAGTGCTTTACAAAAATGAAAGACATTAAGAGCATTAAGAAACATATTATAAAATGATATCTAGAAACACTAATTTAAAAACAATGATATAAAATGACATTTAAAAACACTAATTTAAAAGCAAAGATAAAAGCAAAGATAATAAAAGTTACAGTGCAGTTTAATATATGAATATATTAATTAAAAGCAGCGGCAAAAAGAAAAGTCTTTAGTCTGGATTTAAAAGTAGTCAGAGTTGCAGCGGACCTGCAGGTTTCTGGGAGTTTGTTCCAGATATTTGGAGCATAATAACTGAACGCTGCTTTACCATGTTTAGTTCTGACTCTGGGGACAGAAAGCTGACCAGTCCCTGAAGACCTGAGAGATCTGGATGGTTCATAATTTAGCAGTAGATCAGAAATGTAGTTTGGGCCTAAACCATTCAGTGCTTTATAAACCAGCAGCAGTATTTTTGAAATAAATTATTTTACACACAGGAAGCCAGTGTAAAGACTTCAGAACAGGAGTGATGTGATCCACTTTCTTAGTGTTGGTAAGGACTCAAGCAGCGGCGTTCTGAATCAGCTGCAGCTTTCTAAAGGATTTTTTAGTGAGACCTGTGAAGACACCATTACAGTAGTCCAGTCTGCTGAAGATAAAAGCATAGATACGTTTTTCCAAATCCTGCTGTGACATTAGTCTTTTAATCCTAGATATGTTCTTTATGTGATAGTAGGCTGATTTAGTAACTGTTTTAATGTGACAGTTGAAACTCAGGTCAGAGTCCATGACTACACCTCGATTTCTGGCTTCATCTGTTGTTTTGAACATTGCAGACTGAAGCTCAGTGCTAACTTTTATACGTTCTGCCTTGGCTCCAAAAACCATTACCTCAGTTTTATCTTTGTTTAATTGGAGAAAGTTAATCCAGTCATTGATTTGTTCAATGCACTTACTCAGTGTCTGAATTGGAGCATAGTCTCCTGGTGAAATGGTTGTGTAAATTTGTGTGTCATCTGCATAGCTATGGTAACTTATTTTGTAGTTTTTCATTATCTGAGCCAGTGGTAGCATGTAGATGTTAAAGAGAAGAGGCCCCAAGATGGAGCCTTGAGGAACCCCACATGTTATATTTGTCAACTCAGATGTGTATTTACCTATAGAAACAAAGTTTTGTCTGTCCTTTAAGTAGGATTCAAACCAATTTAGAACTGTTTCCGAAAGTCCCACCCAGTTTTCCAGTCGGTCTAGTAATATGTTGTGGTCAACAGTGTCAAACGCAGCACTGAGATCTAATAATACTAACACTGAAGTTCTGCCACTGTCTGTGTTTAAGTGGATGTCATTGAAGACCTTTACAGTACAAGAGCAGTCTCAGTGCTGTGGTTTGGACGAAAGCCTGACTGGAACACATTGAAACAGTTATTTAAATGCAGAAATTACTCAACTGTTGAAAAACTTATTTTTCAATGATTTTACCTAGAAATGGGAGGTTTGATGACTGCCGTTTTTAGAGCCTGTGGAAAAACACCTGATTGAAGAGATGTGTTTACTACATGAAGTAGATCTGAGGCCATGCAATGAAACGTTTTTTTTTTTTAAAATCCTGTAGGCATAATATCAAGGCAGCAGGAGGAGGATTTCAGAAGTTGAATAATGTCCTCTAGGTTTTTATCATTAATCTGATGGAATTGTGTCATGGTGTTTGAATTGATTTGAAGTGGACACAGGGACAACACTTTTGCTGTACCTGATACAGAGGCACTGCTTGTCTAAATATCTGAATTTTGTCAGTGAAGGAGGCAAATTCATTGCAGGCCCTGGTGGATAGAAATTCAGAGGCTACTGACAGTGGGGGGTTAGTTAGTCTGTCAATTGTAGCAAACAAGGCACGTGCGTTGTTTTGGTTTATGGCAATGATGTCAGAGAAGAAAGACTGTCGTGCATTTTTCAATTCCAATTTATAAAAGCCAAGTCTCTCTTTCAAAATGAACCCGGAGATTTTTTTTTCGCCACCTGCGTTCAGCTTTTCAACACTCTTTTTTCTGTTTTCACGGTCATGGCCTTTCTCCATGGAGATATTTTCGTTAATCAAAATGATCTACTAGCTCATTTACTGAGATTTTAGCAGGGGCAAGTGTGGAAGAAAAATTCTGAGTAAAAATGTCCCTAGTATTTTCAGTTAAATATCGCTTTGTGGTTAACTCTTTTTGAACATTTTTTTGAACAGAAATAGAGCTCTCAAAGAAAACACAGGAATGATCAGAGAGTGAAACATCAGTCACCACAACCTTTGAGATATTCAGACCCTTTGAGATAATTAAATCCAGAGTGTGCCCCTTATTGTGCGTGGGCTCCGTCACATGCTGAGTCAGTCCATAGTTATCAAGAACACAAAACAGTTATTTACCCCTCTGTCCTGGGGGTTGTCAACATGGATGTTAAAATCACTAACAATGACTAGACGGTCAAAGTCAATACACACTATAGACAGCAATTCAGTAAAGTCATCAAAAAAGCTTGCACAGTATTTGGGTGGTCTATAGATATTTAGGAACAGGGCTCGAGAGGAGCATTTCAGCTGAAGGGCCACATATTCAAAAGAAGAAAAGTTCCCATAAGATGTCTTCCTCTATTGAATGGAATCATTGAACAGAATAGCAACTCCACCTCCTTTCTTATGCATTATTTCCTGACTCATAAAACTAAAGTTGGGAGGGGTTGATTCGATAAGAGCAGCTGCAATGTTATTTTGTTCAAACCAAGTTTCCGTTAAAAACATAAAATCGAGATTGTGCTCAGTGATAAAATCATTGATTAAAAACGTTTTTCCTGCCAAAGACCTGACATTTAATAAAGCTAGTCTAAGTTTGTTAAACACACTATCAGTCAGGTTTTTTGTGACAAGCTGTGGCTGACATGGAATCACTGCTAAATTTGATAAACTCACACAAACGTTTGAGCGCTTCCTGTTTCTAAGCTGATTCACCGCTCTCAATCTATTACCTATCAACACAGATATCGGCAAAGCTACTGGCAGGCAGGGCCCCGGCATGTCCTGGAAATAGTTGAGAGTGCCATACGCCCTTCAGCCTGGACCCAGCACATACAGTTGCAAGAAAAAGCATGTGAACCCTTTGGATTCTCCACACATAGCGTTGTGTGTTCCTTCCAAACAACTCAACTTTGGTTTCATCTGTCCACAGAATATTTTGCCAGTAGTGCTGTGGAACATCCAGGTGCTCTTTTGCAAACTTCAAACGTGCAGCAATGTTTTTTCTGGACAGCAGTGGCTTCCTCCGTGGTGTCCTCCCATGAACTCCTTTCTTGTTCAGTGTTTTACGTATCGTAGATTTGTCAACAGAGATGTTAGCATGTGCCAGAGATTTCTTTAAGTCTCTAGCTGACACTCTAGGATTCTTCTTCACCTCATTGAGCATTCTGCGCTGTGCTCTTGCAGTCATCTTTACAGGACGGCCACTCCTAGGGAGAGTAGCAACAGTGCTGAACTTTCTCCATGTATAGACACTTTGTCTTACCGTGGACTGATGAACATCAAGGCTTTCAGAGATACTTTTGTAACCCTTTCCAGCTTTATGCAAGTCAACAATTCTTAATCGTAGGTCTTCTGAGAGCTCTTTTGTGCGAGGCATGGTTCACATCTGACAATGCTTCTTAAGAATAGCAAATTCAAAACTGGTGTGTATTTTTTATAGGGCAGGGCAGCTTTAACCAACACCTCCAATCTCGTCTCATTGATTGGACTCCAGGTTGGCTGACTCCTGACTCCAATTAGCTCTTGAAGAAGTCTTTAGCCTAGGGGTTCACATACTTTTTCCACCCTGCACTGTGAATGTTTACATGGTGTGTTCAATAAAAACATGAAAACATATAATTGTTGGTGTGGTATTAGTTTAAGCAGACTGTGTTTGTCTATTGTTGTGACTTAGATGAAGATCAGAACACATTTTATGACCAATTTATGCAGAAATCCAGGTAATTCCAAAGGGTTCACATACTTTTTCTTGCAACTGTACATATCATTTTCAAATCATTTAATTTGTTCCTCTTCATAATTTCCTTATAAACTAAGTAGGACGATTTAAAACTCACTTAATTGGGTTAATTTTGAAATGGCTTCAGTTTATCATCATAACAGATCAAAAAGTTCAGATTCATTTTTACAATAAATCAAAGAATGATGCACTTCTACAAACAAAAACAACATAATTAAAACATTTAAACAAACTACTAAAAGTAGATAAACTACATTATTCAAAAGTTTACAGTAACTTCTGATAATAACACAGGGGAAATAAACGAGGCATCTCTTTTCCTCTCTCTCTCTCTCTCTCTCCTGACAGCCCGTCAGTATCCGGGTTAGGCGGTTCTAGTGTTCATTTAAGGCCCTGTCACACTGTCCCGAAATTGACACCCGATGGACACACGAATATGGAATTGTGAATTTCGCACGAAGATGGCCCCAAACCACACACGAAGGCAACATTTACATTACATTTAAGACATACAACTGCAATGAAAGTACCAAAAACAATTATGTTACAGTACTATGATACTGTACTGATATCTTCAGACTTTGTTCTTTACTTTATCCGTCGTTATATGTAGAAAATATTAAGTTTTCTCCGTAATGTTGTTTCCATAACAACAACAACTTCCTGTCAACTATCCTTCAAAATAATATATTATATCCTTTTTAGTTTCACAGAACACAAATTGGGTTATTTACATAATATATTTACATGATTTTGTTGTGCAATAAACCAACCCGATGGACACACGATAAAGGAAATGTTCAAATTCGGCTGTGATCGTAGCAGCATTGGGCCATTCGTGAGGGCATCTTAAGCCATCGTATGACCGCCGGTGGAGTTTCTCAGGCTCCGGCAGCAACTTCGTGAGCGGTGGCAAAATCTTTGGCATGCCAAAAAATTGCCCAAGGACATTGCGAAGGTTCATTTTCGTGTTGAATTCGTGTGTCAATTGTGCCCTTCGTAAGGCCATCGTGAGGGCATCTTGTTATCATCGGTGCCATCGGGCATTCGCCCCGATCAGAGTGAGGGTGAATGCACCGATGATAACACGAAGATGACACGATTTGACAAGATGCCCTCACGAGTGCCTTACGAAGTTGCCGCTCACGAAGTTGCTGCCGGAGCCTGAGAAACTCCACCGGCGGTCATACGATGGCTTAAGATGCCCTCACGAATGGCCCGATGTTGCTACGATCACAGCCGAATTTGAACATTTCCTTTATCGTGTGTCCATCGGGTGTCAATTTCGGGACAGTGTGACAGGGCCTTTACCGTTGTGTCTTCTCTTTGAATGCTTAATCGATTTGAAACCAAGTCTAACGTAGCTTAAACTTAACGTTAGCTTTCTAGCTAACACAACACATTCATGCACCTTTCTCTCTGGGTTTTTTTGTAGTGACGAATGAAGTTGGATGTTGTGGTGGTCGTGTCACTGAGCTTTATGCTGCAGACCCTGCATACCGCTGTTTTCTTATTATTAGCGTCATCGACAAAATAATCCTTGAATCCAAACTTGACTATTTGTGGAGTAACGCTAGCCGCTGCCATGTTAACTGACACTCCCATGGGAGCCTGCCTGCAGACCTCCACTCTCAGCACAGTTCCGGTGCAGGCTGCACTCTCAGGACACCTCCACTGTCAGTACAGGAAGTGACGATTCTGACGAACACGTTTTTTTCCCCGCCCACCGAAGGAATCGTTTGATGGAATTTTTCAAATCACAATGGAGATTCATCACGGAGGGGATGAGTCCGCCCACCGTGCACTTTGGGTCGGCCTTGGTCAAGCCCTTTTGACCCCCCCAGCCTGGTTCTCGTAAAAGTTTTTCGCTCAAATTACACCATGGAGGAATGTAACGGGAGTTGACAGGGGACTCTGCCCACCTCACGAGTGTCTATTTTCACTTTCCCCCCTATTTTCCCCGGTTTTATTATTATTATTTTTTGGCTATTTCACCCGGTTTCTACCGGGGACATTGCCCGGTCTCGGGTGTCGCCTCACGGCCTGTGTCCAGCCCCCCCCCTACTCATCCATATATTAACGGATTTTGACAATTTTTTCTCCTCTCCTCTCACTGATCGAATGGCAAACGCGACACACTGTCGGAGGGCCTCCGCGCCGGCCCGGCCTAGTGCCGGTGCTCTGGCGGTCGGTTCCTCCGAACTGCGGGTTCGACTCTGATGGCCGGGAGGGTGTGCTGCGTTGGGGTGGGGGACTTCCCCCACCCCAACGTATCATTTTTATATTTATTTTTTATAATTTTTAAACTATATATATATATGTATAGGGACACCTTGTATTGTAATTAATATCAGTACAGTATCACTTAGATTGATTGAACTGTTCTGCCCTTACAGTGCGTATCCCTATGCGTAGCTAGACAGTTAGCTAACATTTCAAAGTCCTCCAATAAAGATGCAAGGTTTTCTTTCTTGACTTTACTGTTCTTCTTTTACTTTGTAAAACTGTAACAATACAGAAACAAAACACATATAAGTATGCAGGCTTTACATAACATATAAGTAGCACTGTACAAACGACACACATACTACTATTAGGAATTAGCCCCCTCTCGACACTCCTGCCGTCTAGTGGGTTGCCAGGTTTGCGCACACGGCGCTATAATCACCCAATCACGTTTCGAAAAAACTAAATGTAATATCTCAATACAAAAACGCAAATATTTCATTTTAAAAAGTCAAGTCCTTTCAAGTCATCTGTCTCAAGCTTAAGTCAAGTCTCAAGTCATGAATACCAAGTCAAAGTCAAGTCAAGTATTTTTCAATGTTAGTCAAGCAAGTCTCAAGTAAAAAAATATGCGACTCGAGTCAAGTCATGTGACTCGAGTCCCCACGTCTGCTAATGGCCTATACAGTTTGGATATTAGAAAGTTATTTTCATCGAAGCAGGTGCCACAAGCTGCAGCAGCAGCAGTATCAGCAGCTGACAACAATGTCATCACCAGCGGTGAAGAAATGGATGATGTTTCAGGTTTGTGAATCTAATGGTGATATCTGCACTCTGGCTGACTAAGATGTGAAAAAGAGTGATGTAACGTTAATGTTATAGCTAGTAAACATGGAGTAACCACACTAAGTATACCCTTATATGTTAGTATGTATACAGAACATGACTAAAAATGATCCTAAGATATAACGTTAACCCTTCACACCTCAGTCTGCTTTTAACACACTAAAATAACGTATTCCATTTTTTATTTTGTTTTCGCACGTGGAATTATACCGGCTCTCGTTTCAGTACACATAACAACGGAACCATAGCAACGGAACTGACAGGCAACGGAACTGACAGGCAACCCTCTGATTCAGACTCCGATTGGCTGTGACTGCATCCACTCAGAGTGTCCGATTCAGAAACGTGACTCTTACACTCTTTACGTCACAAACAAAGATGGTGGATGAGAATAGATCTATAAAACGATAAGCAATGTGCCAGAATCAAGGTGAGACTATCCGCATCCTTTAAAACTCTACGCACATTCGTTTCACCGAAATAAGTAAACAACTGTATTTGAGTGAGTTAAGGCATTAGTTTGCTTCATTAAAGGGTGTTAATGAATAAGTGTTCTGCAGTGCCTTTTGTCCGCTTTAAGGTATTATTAAGGTAGGGTTAATGTTGCTCTCAAAGTGCACCAGATTGATGCTTTCAACTTCAATAAAAAAAACACTAGAGGAGGCGACAACCTAAAGGATGTTCGGTCCACCCCCCACTTGGAAAAAATGGCACTTTATCCCTGCACCCCCCACCCAACAACTCCTGGGCTAAGTCACATGACTTGGGGCTAAGTCACATGACTTGGACTCGAGTCAGACTCGAGTCATCAATTTGATGACTTTGGACTCGACTTGACAAAATCACAAAACACTTGCGACTCGACTTGGACTCGAACACCAATGACTCAGGACTTGACTTGGACTTGAGCCTTCTGACTTGAGGTAACTTGATACTTTAATTCAGGGGTCTCCAACACGCCGATAGCGAGATGCTTCGAGAAGAGCAGACTCCAGTCGGGGGGAGCAGAATCTTCAGCCGCTCCTACTCTTGCTTTGAATCCATGCAGGCAGGGGCGGGACTTTATTTTGCTGAGCCACCATGCGGCCAATCATATGCGAGGACACACTAGGATCATACCATTATGTGAAAGAAAGGTGGGGGGCAGACGCTCCAAAGACAGCAGGTTTAGTGGTACAGGCCAGCTACAGAGCAACAGGGAGACGGGGAGCCGGATTTAAATGCAAGCGCGTCGGAAAAAGTCAAGAATTTAGCGAAAATCAAAAAAAGAAGCAGCATCTGGCTGCATTTCAATGATATTGGAGAAAGCAAAGCTGAGTGCAGGATTTGTAAAATGAAAATAACCTTCAGAGCAGGTTTTTTGTTTTTGGTAACCACTAAGGATTTATTGTCAGAGGTGGTTCAGGACTTGTACTTGAGTAAAAGTACCTGAGTGTACAATAAAAAGTCCTGAATTCAAAATGTTACTCAAGTAAAAGTAGAAAAGTATTATCATCAAAATATAGTTAAAGTACCACCTGCAGAGGGATCTAGATTCAGGTGTTATTTTCCCCATAGAGACCGCCTCGCTGCACATTATCCCTTGCATAAAGATAGATTGTGGGTCCCTTATAACATGTTGTACACAGTGGAAATAAACATTCTGGTCACCTCAACATCAGGGATCTTATACATTAAACTCCTTCTGAATCAAACCGTCACGGTAGCCTTACCTTACCGAGCCCTCTTCAAATAGAAAAAAACACGTTACTTTACCAGCAGAGAGAAAATGGATTATTAATGTGACTAATAAAGAGCAGTTTGATTATTAAGTATTATATCTGTTATTCCATGTTATTACATTTGGTGAAAAGCACATAATGACTTGTTAAAGACTCGTTTTGTCAAAGTTTAGGACTTGACTTGAACTTGTGTTTTTCCGTTACCCTCCTGCACTCACACAGAAATAAACAGAAAGGTAAGAAAAAGAAGACGACAAAGCCTAAAAAGAAAAATGGATCTGAGCAGGAATCACAATTGAGCTCTAAAGGTACATTCACACAAAATGCGATGCGATTTTTTCGTGTGTCACGATTACATGTAAAGTCAATGCAAAGACGCGGATAGACTGCAGTGGCGCGAATGGCGCGTCATTGGCGAGAGTTAAATTGTTTTAACTCGAGCGACAAATTTGCGTGATGCTGTCTCGCAAAAAGCCAATCAGCGTTCAGAATCTCTGACTCTCGTCACTGACGTTGAATCAGAAAATCAAAACAGCAGCCTTTGGCTCTGGGTGACAGCACACAGAGCTCACAGCTCCTCATATCTGTTCAGAAACTGGAGAGAAGTTATTAATGTACAACTCACAGAATGTCTGTGGCATGGGGAATACAGTCGCTGCTTTATTCATTTCTGTATGCCCCGCCTCCTCACCCGGGCGTCTTGTTGGAGTGACGAGACTAGACACAACTGACAGCCTTGGTCAAACTTCTGCGAGTAAAGCGATGCGTCCGATGTGAACGCACAATCAGGCTTGTCGTTTAAAAGTAGTCTTAGTGTTCATCCAAAATCATCCAACGACAATTGTCTATCTAATTAAGTTTTCTCAAGGAAGGTTGCTTCAGAGGGTAGCTTATTCTCATGTGGGCCACTCCTGCAGCTCTCCGTTGAGATTAGTCTCACTGATACCCCTTTCCCACCGAACCGGTTCCAGGACCAGTTTGGAGCTAGTGCCTGATTGCGAATCAATTCTTACCGTTTCCACAGCAGCCGGTCCTGGAAAATACAACACTACGACAAAATCATGAATGCAAACTTCAACAGCAGTGGACAGCGGAGGACACAAGCTTGCTCTCTGGTATTTGGTCCTCGCAAGAGATTCAGAGGAAGTTGGAAGGGAGTACCAGATCGGAAGCCATTTTTCAGCAACTTCACTGGAGCAAATGGTCCATGTGTCCTGTAGTTTTCTTAGCAAAAGCAATAGATCACCAGTTCACTTGACAGGTACCATGTGTAACACATTCTTTGAACCAGACATTGTGCGACATCATTTTCTTCTGGTTTCTGTGGGAAAGTTAGATTTGGAATGACCACAATTTGCAAGACCCATTATCCCAAAAATACTTCTTGTCTTTGTGTCATTGGTAAGAACATTGAGAGTATGCCATGCATAACACCTAGGCTTCAATGGTGATTGTACCTCCAGTATTCAGATAAGGCCCCATACTTCCTAAATCTTGTGAGCCATGTATGGAATGATAGTGAAAACCCAGCTAGGCTCATTACTTTTCTGTCTGCTTGTTTGTGTCAGTTTGCAGGTTTGGAAACGTTAACATCATCAATGATTGACATGTTCCCTGGACAGATGCGCAGACCTTGGCGCAGAGAAATTATCCTCGTAGTCTTCAGCTCTTTCACCTTCCTGTTACAGATCACTCTCACCACACAGGTACTAAACAGGCTGGCATTCCCCCTCCCAAACACATTGGCTAACATTTAGCATGTTCTCATATGGGATGAGTATTTAATTGACATTATCTCTTCTGTGTTACCCAGGGAGGAGTATACCAGTTCGAGCTGATTGATTACTATGGTGCCAATGGGATATGTGTGCTATTTGTGTCTTTGGTCCAGTGTGTGGCTGTTGGCTGGGCCTTCGGTAAGTGCTATAAGTACCAAGGTTCAGTTATGCTTTAGTTAACCACATGCAATTTTAATATCCAGCTATACAGTATATCTAAAACGTTAATTTGTTAAAAGTACCAAACCTTTTTAGGAACCCTTTCTGTCTCTTAACCATAAAAACAATGGTCTTAATTTCACACACCTTTTATTTACATCCAGTGGCAACATGTAGAACCACCCTTAAAGTAGTGTAACTGTAATGTGGAGATGCGAAAGGGCAGATAGAAACTTTTCTGGAATCTCAGCTGGTTCATATTGATGATAACAGTGTCTTACCCACGCCAATAGTCCAGCACATATCCTGTCACAAACCACATGCTGCTCATTGACTCTTGATTTTTCTCTACCTGAAAATGTCTTATATATATATAGGACAGGGATGGGGAACCTTTCTCCTCTCAAGGGCCATTTACATGTTTTCAACATCCTCCGAGGGCCGTACAAATGATTGACCTCTGCTTAAAAATACTAAAATCACAGCCCATTAATTTCGCCTTTCTTTCATGCTGTGCAAAGAAAAAGCAACATCTTAATCCAGATATCTTACCATGACTCGCGCATGCATGCACGTGCACGGTGTGGCGTGACCACCAAAACAGAAAGATATGGACACAAGATGTGTGTAAATGTATTTAGTTTCCTATCCATGTGAACATGATTTAAGTGGGGAGGGACCTAACCTCCTCTAGGTGGGTCCGGGGGACATGCTCCCCGGGAAGACTTTTTTAAATGTTGAAGTTAATACCATCAATCTTGTGCACTTTGAGAGTAAAATTAAGAGATATATGGATACATCTCTCAACACCCATATGAAACAGAACTTTCTTTTTCTTTATGGATATTTTACAAATCACTCTCCTTTTAAACTGTATTCTTGTTTATTAATAACAACTTTTTTTTTCATACCTGTTTACATTATTCTCTTATTTTTTTATAACTATAATGATCATATAAAGATGTGCCTTTACCTCACTGGTTGGAGAAAAAGCTTCTTATATGTGTTAGCATAGCTAGCTAACCAGATGCTAATAACAACAAAGTTATTGACTGTATGATCAGTATGACAGATGAACAGATCGCCACTGGGCTTTCAGCTAAAGACACAGCCACGCAAAAACTGCGGCATGTGTACGGCTCCTTATGGGTACTGCAATTTGTGGAATTGCCGGAGCGGCGTTCTGGTGCTCTCCGTCAGAACTGCACCCCTGTCAGACGAGACATATACCACGTGATGACACGTTAGGCTCGTGTTGTGTTCAACGACCCTGACCTTGGCCAGGAAAAGCAGGCACTCGCTTGTTTAATTATTTTACGGTCTAGAGTTCTTTAATTTTTTGATTTTTTGCGTGTGTTTATAAATTACCTCGAGGGCCGTACCAAATGGTCTCGCGGTCCGTATACGGACCGGAGGCCTCAGGTTCCCCACCCCTGATATAGTAGATCATTTTTTAGATAAATCTGCCTTTGCCTGTTGTACTGTAGTTATGTGTACATACAATACTTTTTTGATTTGGTCTATTAGCCTTAAATTGTCTCATGTTAGTTTTAGGGCTTCATAAAAAAATGTTGTGTTCCAATAAGTTGTTAAATGCCAATCCATTGGTGTGACGTACATCGTTATTTTATAGCAGGAGGTCCTGTCCTTTTAAAATGTTACTAACAAACAGTTTTAATAATGCAGGGGCTGAGAGGATACGTGATGCACTTGAAGACATGACGGGACAGAGGCCGGGGGTTTTCTACACTGTGTGCTGGCGTTACGTCACCCCTCTGATCTGCACTGTGAGTTACACACAAGTCTGAAAGAAAGTAGAATACATACTTTTGATTAATACAACTATAGTGAAGTGAACTATAGTGCACACACAATTGTAGGCCCAAATAAACACTCTCAGCGCTTTTAGAAATGTTTCTATGACAACTAAATCTTGACAATATATCACCGCTGTTGTATGACAGATTAGCCCCCTTGGATCGTACTGCCTATTTGGGCTACCTCTAATTTGTTAAAACAGGGATGTATGTTTGAAAGGGAGGAATACCTACCTAAATGTCGGTAGACTGTGTCAAAAATATTCCACAGAACAATGATTTTTTTCCTCTGCTTTTCCTTCAAGGTTTGCTTCATTGGCTTCTTTCTGGATTTCCAGCCTCTGAAAACAAGCGACGGCTCTGTGTACCCAAACTGGGCCAACAACCTGGGCTGGGCCATAGCCTTCTCCTCTGTGGTCACAATACCCATCTGTGCTGTCAGCAAGTTCTACTTCACAGAGGGCTCTTTCAGACAAGTAAGAGCACCAACACAACCCGCTTACAGTCTTTCTGCTTTATTATTGGTTTTCAATATTATTCTGTTTGTCTTTTGTCCATTTTTTCTGTCCTCAACAGCGTCTGTTGGTGCTGTGGCGTCCTGTTAGTGATCCTGTTGGTCCCAAAATAAAAGAAGAACGTTCCCTGAATGAGACAGAAATGAAGTCGTTGTCCGCCCCTTTCCCTGACATGTTATGAGTCAGGAGCCGGGGCGGACTGGGACTACAAATCAGCCCGGGACTCTCGACCGGCCCACGTCGGTACCGCCAAGTAAATACCGCTAGTGAATTGTCGACAGGGGGGGGGGCGGGGTGGGGTGCTAGTGACTTATCCAACCGGCCCACATCGTCCGACTGGCACACTTCAGTACTGGCCCATTGGCCAGTCCGCCCCTGATAGTATACTGAAATTGAATTTACTTAATTTTATTAAGGTAAGTGGTTGCACGAAACAAATTTATTAAGTTCACTGTACTTATTAGTTTTGAGTAATTTCAACTTAATCATACTGATAATTTTCAGCTAAACTATTTTGAGTCATTTCAACCTAATCATACTGATAATTTTCAGCTAAACTATTTTGAGTCATTTCAACTTAATCATACTGATAATTTTCAGCCCAACTATTTTGAGTAATTGCAACTTATTCATACTGATAATTTTCAGCTCAACTATGTTGAGTAGAATTTACTCACTAAACCCATGTTAAGTGTACTAAAATGGATTATGTAACGTAACCTTTTTTCTTTTTGTACATTCAGATCAATTCTATAGTTTAATTCCTACATACAACAATTAAGTTGAATTTAATCAAACATTTTCAGCCATTTTTACTATGTTAACTTTCAATATATTAAAATAAAACAAACATCATATTTGATACATACTCTTACTTTATTATCTTGTACAAAATGACGTAACATGAAGCATGCGTCTTAAACATCTTCTGATTCGATAAAAACAACATGCAACTATCATGGCCTCCACCTTGTGTGTGTGTGTGTGTGTGTGTGTGTGTGTGTGTGTGTGTGTGTGTGTGTGTGTGTGTGTGTGTGTGTGTGGGTGTGTGTGTGTGTGTGTGTGTGTGTGTGTGTGTGTGTGTGTGTGTGTGTGTGTGTGTGTGTCAGGCTGCCAGGTGTCCACAATCCAATCACCTCTGCTATAAGACTCCGGCCCTGACTCCTCCACTTTGCCATATCGTAGACTCTGTAACCACAGTCAGTCTCTAGTTTTGGAAAGTCTTCAAATCCGATTCCCTGTTTGACCAAATACTTTACTAAGGAGTTGGTGGAGAGCAAAAACAGAGCTAAAAGATAGTGAATATTGGACTTATCAGATGGACAGAAACACCATTTCAAATGCATGATCATGTTGCTCTGTATCAGCTCAATGTGTACAGTAAATAGGCATTTCACCATACATTCACCATGTGAAATATATAACTTACAGTGGCGGCTGGTGGAAAGTATTTTTGGTGGGGCTATGGAAATAGGGACTCATTCCCATTTAAAATCAGGAGACTAAATAACATTGTGTGTGTGTGTGTGTGTGTGTGTGTGTGTGTGTGTGTGTGTGTGTGTGTGTGTGTGTGTGTGTGTGTGTGTGTGTGTGTGTGTGTGTGTGTGTGTGTGTGTGTGTGTTGTGTGTGTGTGCGCGCATCTGGCACTATATCAGACAGGGCTACTATGCTAAATTGCTGGAAAACCCTTTCAGTTTTACTCCTTTAACTATTGGTATTGTTCATGAAGCATTATCCAAGTTAGATCCTAGGAAACCGGCTGGCCCGGACAACTTAGAACCTTTCTTTTTAAAGTTAGCTGCAGATTTTATTGCTCCACCTCTCACTACTCTTTTTAACCTCTCCCTCAGCACAAATACAATTCCAAAAGTATGGAAGTCAGCTTATGTCTTGCCTTTACTGAAAGGAGGGGAGGCAACTATTTTAAATAACTATAGGCCAATCTCAAAATGGTCAGTTATGGCTAAGATCAAATAGTGTACAAGAGACGAGCATGACCATAAGACTAGACAAGCTACATCAGGCCATCTACTGGCACCTAAACCCAGGACACATCTTCTGAAATCTTCTGTGTCTTATAGAGCTATAAAGGAATGGAACTCATTGCCAAACTACCTTACTGAAATAGAGTCCAGAGCCTCTTTCAAGAAGAGATTGATCTACTAATGACCATGTACCCTTGTGAGCTGTGAATCCTAATTTAATTTGATCGCATGTTGTTGATGATATTGGTGATGTTTTTAATGTTGTTAATGTTATTAATGATGTCAGGACTTATGTCCTAAATGTTGCTGTATTATTGTTGTATTATTGTTGTATTGTTTTAAGTGTCGGACCCCAGGAAGAGTAGCTTTTGTCGAGAGCAAAAGCCAATGGGGATCCTTAATAAACATAAACATAAACATAAACATAATGTATATCAAGCTACCTACTATCTCTCTGTATCCTGTTGAATCGATAACTTCACCCTCAGTGCCAAAATGTAACTTTTGCTCGCATGGAGTTGACCTTGGTTTGCACTCTGACATGCCAAACCTCTCTAGCATCTTTGCTATGTGTCTCTTTTGGCTCATTTTGATCTCCCCCTCACTCTGTGTAAAGTCGATACCTAGGAAGTGTTTAAGTTCACCCAAATCTTTCATTTTAAACTTCCTCTTCAACATCTCTTTGATATCACTGAGTGAGCCGTTGTTATTGGCCGCTATAAGTAGGTCATCTACCCATATAAACAGAATCACTCTTTCGTTCTCAGACTCTTCTCTGTAGACACAATGATCAGCATCATTTTGCACAAACCCATTCTCTGTAAGATGATCATGCAGTAACTTGTTCCAGTTTTGCCCGGATTGCTTTAAACCATACAATGACTTGTTAAGTTTGCACACTAAGTGTTCCCCTGTTTTGGATTCTGCCTCAAAACCTTCGGGTTGTTCCATATATAACTCGCAGTCTATTGGTGCATGGAGATAAGCTGTCTTCACATCCATTTGGTGTAGGATAAGATCATCCTGTATAGCCACCTGCATCAATGTACGTACAGAAGTCATATTTGCTGTCGGTGAAAAAGTTTCCTTGTAATCAATTCCCTCTACTTGACTACAGCCTTTAGCTACATATCTGGCTTTAAAAATCTCAGATCCATCTGGGCTTTCCTTTACTGCGTATACCCAACGACCTCCCATTGCTTGCTTGCCCTTTGGCAGTGTGGTCAGACTGAAGGTCTCATTCTCTGAGTTTATCTCCTCTTTCATTGCATCAGCCCACATTTTTGATTTCTTAGAGCCTACAGCCTGCATGTATGTTTTGGGTACGTCACAAGCCACCCTGTAGAAATAATCTACATTTTCACCTTCATCATTACAATCAGCCTTACACTGATACTCGTGCACTCTCTCCCTGTTCTCTTTGAGTATCATCTGTCTGGATCTGACTAGCCTCAATATTCTCCTCACTATAGGACTGTACACCCACATTAGGCTCTCTCTGATTCTGGTTCAATAGTTTCTCCATAAGTGTCAAAATCCATATTATGATTTGTCTGAGTCTGACTATCTGCACTACTCTTTGTGATATATTTTACCAGCCTATGTTTCAGGACTTTCCCTGTCTCAGCATAAAATACTTGGAATGCTGGGCTATATTTGTCGTATCCTACAAAAATACCCTTTGCACATCTAGAATCTAGCTTCTTCTTATCCTGTTTATACCTGTAGCATTCAGAGCCAAATATTTCATGTTGGACAAGTTGGGTGTTTTGCCAGTAAAAACACGGTATGGTGTCTGCTCTAGACGCTTACAGTAACACCTGTTACGTATCTGTGCTGCTGTCTGTACAGCATATGTCCATAACTGCTTTGGGAGTTTACTCTCCAATAGCATGCATCGTGACATCTCAAATAAGGTCCTCCAACCTCTCTCAGCAGTACCGTTCTGGTGAGGTGAGTATGGGGCACTTGTCTCGTGCCTTATCCCTTTCGTCCTAAGTAAAGTTTGAAACTCATGCCCAGTGAATTCAGTACCGTTGTCAGATCTTATGCACTTAATGTGTCCATATGGAGCAGTATCCGACTATCCGCTATGAATTTTTCAGTAGCTTTTGCTGTATCACTCTTTGCTTTGATAAAGTAGGGAAAAATCATCCCACTATAATCATCAGTAAATGCTATTGCATATCTGTACCCGTCTTTATCTGCTGGTTCTATTGGACCGCATAGGTCTGTATGTACTAGCTCTAGTGCTGTCTTAGCTTTTGCATCTGCCTGCCTGTTTCTGCTTTGAGTAAATTTTCCCTGCGTACATGTTTCACAGTTATGGTTAGACATGTCATGTTTCCCTTTGATCGACATACCTTTAACCACTTTCTCAAGTTTAGACACATCCTCAAAATTACAATGACCAAGTATTCTATGCCATGTCTGGATGTCATGACAACCATTACAAACATCATCAGTATTTTCATCCTCTACTGTGCTAAGGTAATATAGCCTACCATACACATCCATTTTAAACTTAGTACCATTTTGATGAATCAGCCAATCATCACCGTCTTTGAAGCGGAACTCAGCTCCGCTGGCTGTCGCTGCTTTCACGGAGAAAATGTCCTGTGGAAAAGATGGGATGGAAAGCGCTCGTTTGAGCCTCGTTTTCACTTGCCGTCCCTCGCTGTCGAGCAGAAAAACTTCGGCTTCTCCTCTCATCTTCGCCATCCCGGTCGTTTTCGTTCCATCTGCCAGCTCTATCACATGGTCCTCGGGTCTAAAGCTCTTATCGATTGTCTTAAACTTTGCCGGGTCATTAATCATGTGTGTCGTGGCACCACAGTCGACCATAAGACCTCTCTTATTTCCTACTTGATTTAGACAGTCACTTATTTTGAAAAATATTGATGCACCGGTATCATCCTCCGTGTCTCCGTCTGCCTTCTTCACCTGATCACGGCCCAGCCCTCTGCCTCGCCCCCTTCCTCGGTGTGGCGTGTCCCACCGTCGCTCCTCTCGCCTCGCTTGGATCTCGTTAGGGCATGTCCTAGCCATATGCCCCATCTTTCCGCATGTGTAGCATTCAGTGTCGGCTAAGTCCATCTTCTTCCCTCTTCCACGTCCTTGTGTCCTCGCCCCGCTAGTCCTCATAACGCCGTCCTCGTCCGCATTCATGTCACTCGTCCTATATTTGTCAGTGCTCTCATAGCTCCGCAGTTTAGCTTTGAACTTACCGAATGTTAGACGGTCGTTGGTTTGAGTGACGTGCACGACAAACGGGTTGAATGAGTCCGGTAACCCCTTCACTACCATGGCAATCTGCAACCCGTCACTGATATTTTCTTCGGCCCTTCTCAAAGACGTGAATATAGTCTCCGCTCGAATAATATAATCAGTAACAGTCTCGTTGCTTGCTTTGTGGAGAGAAGATAGTTCAGAGTACAGGCTCACGACTCGTGGTTTGTCCTTTCCTGCGTAGTGCTCTCGGAGTATTGACAACGCTTTTCTTCCATCTCGTTTCGCGTCTCTCATTATGAGTGATAAACTCTTATTATCTAGACACTGCACTAATTCAGCATATGCTTCTGCATTCTTTGTTGCGTCTTCTTCAAGTGCTTGTTCGTTGTTGTCGTCTATCGCTGGCTCTTCCAGGATAACTTCACTGAGGCCGCGCAGTTCCATGTGCGCCAAAAACCTTGTCTCCCATAACTCAAAGTTTTTCTCGTCACCGTCGAATAACAATTTAAACCACCTTTGGCCTCCTTGACTGGGCCCATAACCTGTTGCGTGAGACATTATATTCAGCAGAAGTCTGCAGTCAACCAAAGTAGCTTGTAAGTATGCTAACGGACAGAAGAAACACACGACCACATCGCTCAGAGTTTGGCCTGGAGTTCTGAGCTGTTTATTGTAACTGCGCATGCTCATTAGCATCACCACGTTTCAGGCACATTCTGATGATGTCATACACATGAACTGAAACATGACTTTGTTATTATACAAATATGCTCAACACGCAGGCTTTTGTAACGAACCCTGCTGGCTATTAACCGATAGGTCATAGGCAGCTGGTTCACCCAGAATGGGGGATATGTGAAACACATTTGAAACTGATGACTCAGACAACATGTTGGGAAATAAGCTTCTTTATTTTCCTCACACTCCCCCCCAAACCGTCAAGGCCGGCTCTGTTTCCTCGGCCTCTCTCGTGGAGCAGACGACGAACGGGAGTACCTCACTCCCCTTTGACCCCCCCCTCTCTGCTGGTGGGGGGGCGGAGGCGCGGGACGGAGCCCCTGCCACTGCCGACGGACGAGTCTGACGCCTCGGCTGCGGTTGCTGTGAGCGTCTCTCTGCCTGTCGCTGTGGCCGGGTTGGCCGCTGCTGCTGCTGTCGCTGGTAACGCTGAGGCTTCGCCGCAGGCTGGAGCCAGCCGACGTGCTGGAGCCAGCCGACGTGCTGGTGGATATCATCCGCCTGCTCTGCTGCCGCCTTCATGGACTCGACCATGGCTAGAAACTGGGGTCCGAACAGCCCGTCCGGGCTGATCGGAGCGTCCAGCAAGACCTTCCTGGCTGGCTCTGTAACAGCCGCCTGTTGCAGCCAGAGGGTGGCGCTGGATCTGCGTCATCCATGCTGCGATCCTCGCCTGGGAGACAGCCACGGCTGCGCACATCGTGAGTGCCGTGCTGGCCGCCTTGCCGATCTCTTCCGCCTCCTCTGGTGCCACGATGGTGGACCACTCCACCAGCGTAACCACCTAGTTGGCCAGCAACGCGATGTTGTTTGCCGCCGCAGACGCCTGAAACGCACATTGGTGCGCCCGGTTAGCCTGGCGGGCGACATACTGGTCCTTGGGGGAGGCCAACATAGGGCGCCGTCCGGCGATCAAGTTGTCCTGCCTAACCCCAAAGAACGCAGTCAAGCTCGGCTCCAGAGCGGGGGTGGTTGGAAAACCCTCCTCTGTGAATCCCTCCACCTTAGTGAAGGGAACAAAGGTGGCCACCGGAGCCCTCAGGGTCCTCGGGTTCGCCGCTGCCCCCTCCTGGTACCTCCTAATGGCGGGAAAGCGCGGCCAGATCGGGTCACACCTGCCCATCTGAACCCAGGAAAACACTCCGGCCATGTCGTCCAGAGCCACCCTTTCCCGTCCTAGGGGAACGGGGAGACCTCTGCATGCTGCTGCTTTGCCGATGATCTCCGGCAGCTCCAGCATAATGCCACCCAACGCCGGTAGCGCCGTGGCCACGGAGAAGGGGACCGCGTGCTCGGCCGCCACACCCGTACCTCGCTCCGACCCCGTCTCCCCCATCCAGGGGAGAGGGGGAAGGGGAGAGCCGCATGGCGAGCCATGGAGGGAGACGGGGTAGGAGTCGTCCGACTCCTGCCCCGCACTCGGCTCCCTAGACAGGCCGTCGTCCCTGTTCTGGACGGGCCAATCGTCCTTCTCAGCCACAGCAGCTAGAGCGTCCACTCTTCGCTTCCTGTTGGCTGACGGGAGACGGGCACAATGCGAACAAGCGACCTGCTGGCTGAGAGCCGCGTCCGCGTGCTCTGGCCCCAGGCAGGATTCGCATATCGCGTGTAAGTCGTAGCACATGATGTACCCCGTTTTACATGAGGGGCAATCACGGACACAGTTGTTGCTCATGACTTGACTTTTTCTGTGCTTCAGTACTGTGCTGGTTGCTGAAGAAAAGAGTGAGCAGAGTGCCGGGCCCCCTTCCTATTTATACCGGAAGGGAGCCCGAGGGTGGGGCCCACCTAGCGGGTGGGCGTGGACTACAAGTGTTTCAGTGCTGCGCGGGGGCGCAGAGGGATAACCCAATAGCGATAGCCTTAGAGGGCGAAGCCATATACGAAATAGAACAGTCAAGCTGACTGAGAACACGTGCATGGCCAACAAGCTGTTGGCTGCTGCTGCTCCGGCTGAGGGCTCCTTTCTACCGCCCGGACGAGAGAGGATAATGATGCACGCTGCGGCCAGGCAGGAAACATGTGACTTATTAACTTTAGACATCGTAAAACAATTTTAAACGAGATTTTATTGTAGATTATACATTTTACTGATACCAACTATATAATATTTACCTTGTTCATTAAAAAAATATATATATATATTTTTTTAAATATATTTTTTTATTTATTTTTTAATGACAATCGAACATGTGGGAAGAGGGGGGGCGGCGCACCTATGGGCCGGCCGCCACTAACAACTTACCTCATCAATATGGAAAAGTGCAGGCCATCTGGCTTTGAACTCTCCAGCAGATAGATTTCCCTTCACCACCTCTTTTCTTCTGTAGGAGAATGTTTTGGACATCTTCTGTCTTACACACGGTGCATTGCTTCTTTGTCTGACATCATTCAATAGTTCAAGTCTCAGATTTTCTAGGCTTTCATCTGTTTCACCAGCAGGGTGTGAAGGACAATAGTTGACTTCAGCCTTTTTAGGTTTCTTTACATTTTTGGCTGGGATGCATTCATCACTAGATTTGTTTTTCAAAGCATTAACAGTCACTTCTGGACAGCCAAGGTTTCGCATCTTTGTCCTGTAATTAGCCATTTTATATTTTAGGCTAATCATCCAGCCATAGTAACCAGTGGCAGATGGTTATTTCAAACAGGGACATTTTTGGACGAGTGCCCCTGCTACCTCATCTATTTGGAGATTTTGTGGATATGCCGTATACTGGAAAATGTCCTCGGCTAGCTTCTCCAAGATGTCAGATTTCAGCCCTTGTGTAATCTGCAGTCAAGTGCCAGTTTCTCTGAAGCTCTTATTTCCACGTCGAAGCTGCACCTCTACATTGTATGGAAAGAGAGGAATGGGGAATTTGTGTGGCCATGCACGTGTTCTCAGTTCAGTGTCTGTACGTGGCAGAATAACGGTGCTATCCGAGTCTGTTGAGGATAATGACGACACACTGGAAGATGCTTGCCTGCTTACTGGTGCTCCAGATGATCCAGGAGTGCTGGGAGCATTCTGCACTGAAGAAGATGGACTCAAACTCACATCACCAAGTATGTACACCACCTTGATCGTACTTCGGTCCTGTATGTCTTGTACTGACGTAACATTCATGAAATCATTATTAAAGTCAGGATCCATGAACTGAATACGAAAGTCTCTTTCAATTCCAAATGCTTGGCAAATTGTTTCGTGTAACTCTGTCAGAGTCTTTGGCATTCCTGAATGGAGATCAAGTCTTCTACAGTCATCCGTGTCCACAAGGACCCTCAACTTCAGATGTCGTGCCATTCTTCAATCTAATTGTTAAAGGACACAAAACAACATGTTGTTAAATAAATATTTGATACTGTTGTTACTCAGGTATAAACTTTTATTATGAACACAGTTATAGTACTGTATAAGTGCTTTGTTAATAGTTCTATCGCTCGAAGTGGAGTCGAAAGAGATGAGTTTTCAGTCTGCGCTGGAAGGTGTGTAAGCTATCTGCTGTCCTGATGTCAATGGGGAGCTCATTCCACCATTTAGGAGCCAGGATAGCAAACCCACGTGTTTTTGCTGGTGGGAACTTGGGTCCCCTTCGCAGCGAGGGTGCAGCGAGCCGAGGTTTAAAATGTGTGCAATGCTTTTGTATTTTTCCCCTTCGATTCGGAGAAACAAATATTTTTTCGGAATAAAGGATGGCAGAAGACACGACACTACCCAGAATCCCCAGCTATCGTTTGGACTACACCATGGGCTCTGTTTGACAAACCCTGTGATAGTCCTCAAGCTCTGTGATTGGAGAGTGGGCTCCGAGGGTTACGCCGAGCCTTGAACAGCACTTGAAATGGGATGAAACCACGGCAGACTATCCAAAACTGGATTTGAACGGGTCTACCGCGTCCCCCCCTCCCCCACTCCGTCCCCAGAACTACACATGCTGGCTATTGCGTTTCGCAACATGTTCTCTATCTATGGCACGTCTCTACTGGGAGTTGTAGTTTTAAAAGACGTTTTCGTATTTCCCATAATAAGAAGTTGCCAGTATTAAACTGTGTACATCCCTGGAGGTTTAGGGGATAGGAAACACTCAAATTTAAAACATATAATTAATAAATGGGTGAAAATTGCTTGTGCCCATAATGGGCACTGGGCAGCATTAATATATATACACACATACCAGCTAAGGTCAGAAGAGCTTTATTTAACAGCTGGTCTTATGTTTGTGACCCCTGTTGTTAATTGATAACATTACATTACATTAATTGATAAGCCTGAAACATGCACTTGTCAAGGTTCAGAGGCAAATTTTGCAAATATGGCAGTAGCCATCGATAGCTTAAGATAAGATATACTTTATTGATCCCAAGTTGGAACATTTGCGTTACATCAGCATGTGTAACAGTTGTAAATATGCAGTGGTGTTTATTTGTAAATCATTTAGTATAATCACACAAATGCTGTGTTTTATATTTAACAATTCTGTGTTCTTTATTTATTGATTGTTCAATACCTGACAAGGCCGGAGATGAAATATCTACATACATCTTATAAGAGTATAATACATTATGTATAATATCAGTTAAAATAAGTGCTTCAACATAGTTAACATTGCTGGAGGTATGCACAAATATTGATAGATGTCTTGTAATGCACTATTGAGGAACCTGCGACCCAAGTTTTTAATTCAATGCATAACTACACCATAGTTGTGTAGGCCTATATGATATGTCAATAAACCTTAGAAAATCTTGAAATCTTGAAAGGGATGTGCAAAATAGTCATTATATACAGTCTTTAATTAACTATTAGTAGAGAATAACGAGTAATGAATATACTTTATAGGGATCCTATTAATATCTAATGATGAAAATAATGAAATTCAATAACATGCTTTAACCACTAGGTGTCCCTTTATATCAGCTGTGCACCTTTATGGTGTAAATACAGCCTATCTACCAATTGGATCAAATATAAAAGTCAGCCGAATTAGTGTTGATACTGCAAGGAGAGTATTGTGTGAAAAGAAATGTAAGATGTTGTTTAATGGCTGATATATTTATGATCCACGTCACGTTTTCAGTTCCTCATGTTTGTCTAGAAGTCTTCTCATCAGGGCTCTATAAATACAGAACTACGGCAGATATGTAATATTTAATGCAGCCGAACCGTGTATTACAATGCCGTTATGTGATGACTTTCAAAGAGAAAAGCAAGCACACTCGGAATAAAGTATTATTTTTTTTTTTTTAAATGTTTTCGGTCTGTTCCGGTATTTGTTAATGACGATGTGCTGTGAGATGTGAGACTGGAATTGCACAGGGGAAAATAACGTATCTTTAGATGCGGATTTTGTTAAACTAATAGACCCTTTTTGTGTTTGTACACAATGATGACGTAGAACGTATGCGCGTGCATGGTGGCAACAGAAGGATGGCAGAGATAAACAGCTGTCAAGCTACGCAAGGGGATTATCAACTAAGATCGCGAATGTACCTTAACAAGTTGACTTTGACAAATGGTGTCCGACTTCCAGATCCGTGTTTCTATTGATGAGTGCGTTGAAGACGTTAGCAAGTGGCCGAATATACAGTGGCCAGATATAGCCTACCTATTTAATTGAGAAACCGAGCATGTACACCAGAGAGAAATGACGAGCCTATAAGTCACTGGATGCTTACAAATACGTTGTCTGTGGTCATGTACAGAACATCAAATACCATGACATAGACTCAGAGTTTTGTATTTTTGAGATCAGAAATTCTCCCTAGTCAAAGACAAGGACACAAGACAACGATGTATGAGGCTTGGGTTATAATCAACCAACGAGAAAACTACGTCCTCACAGCGAATTGCACCTGTATGGCGGGGTAAGTAGCCTATTATTTGGTGTTGTGGGCTTGTAGGTAACAGTTCAGGGGTGTGTTACTGTCCTTTCAGCTGGCTATTACTCTCCTTTCCATATCAAAAATCGTATGCCTTGCCCTGTAACTTTCTCATCATAACCAGGGTTTGAAACTAACATTTTCATGAACAACAACACAGTGACAACAGGGTTCAAAATGTCAGCAGCCAATATCATTCAGTTACATTCAAAACCTGATTAAGCTTAGGATACTTACTCACATGTCCAGTAAGTTAGATGTTTACCTACTTCATAGCCAGAGCCGAGATTTGTCTGAGAGCAAATGTTACTTTCAAGCCCAGTATGTTTATCATGATTTTGTGAAATGTCAGGCTTGGGTCATGCTGCAGCCATGCAGCTGCAATATTATTCAAAGTTTAGCTCTATGTTAGGATGGGAAGGACAGAGAAAGCAGCGGTTACTTCTGGAGTGTGCATGTGGAAAGACATCAGCAGGAAAGAAGTCAGACCAGCTCCATTGAGGGAAATCAGCTTCCACAAACCAAAGAGGCTTGGCAGGCAACTTCCAGCAGCTTCAACATCTGCTAGGAAGAATAGTATCACACCCAGAGGCATGTAATAGTTGACAGAGCCTAGATAAGTTTCCTTTTGCTATAGTGCATTTAATTAATTCTCAGGATTTCTCCTCAGTGTTTTGACACCATAATGTAGCCTGAGAAAGGTGTTACTTGGTGATGCAGAGATGAAAAGGCCTACAGACCAACGTGGCATCATGACTTTTTGTAAACATACACGCTCAGTTTGAATAGTTTCAGTATCATTTGTTATGTTAGTTTGAATATGTCTGTCCTTTTGTCTTCAGATTACTGATTCTAGAAATTTGATGGTTTGTTATCTACAGCTTAACTGGTCTGGTTTTAGAATAATTCAGTCATTATTCTTCAAATGTGAACATTATGCAGCACACTAATTGTGTCTTTTTGTTGCTCTATTATCAGTGTTGACACTGATTCAGAGGAGCATCCAGACTTACCTGAGCCCTTGACTGCTTTATTTGATGCAACACTCCGGGAACTCTCACCACAGGAAATGAAGGTGAAATGTGAGGATACATTTCACAAACTAAAAACTACACTACAACCTCAACAATGTGAGAAACTGGAATTTGTGACACGGAAACAGTCAAGGTCAAATGAGTGGCACACCTATAGGGCTGGTCGGATCACAAGCACCACATTTCACCATGCAGCCACAACTGACAAGATCAGCAAAACATACTTAAATGATATAATGCAGTACAACAAAACAGAGTTAAATGTCCCATCTGTGCTCTGGGGTCAAAACATGGAGGAAACGGCAAGACAAGCCTTCACTGCATTTATGTCCCAAAGCCATCCCGATTTCAGCATCAGCTCATGTGGCTTAGTAGTGCAACCTTCTGAGCCACACCTTGGATCATCGCCAGATGGGATAGCAAGATGTACCTGCTGTGGCAAAGGGGTGGTAGAGATAAAATGTCCCTACAAATACAGGAATAGCCTTCAAGGATGTACAGAAGACAAGCAGTTTTGTCTGGACAAGTCATTCTCGTTGAAACATTCACACACATACTACTATCAAACTCAACTTCACATGTTTGTGTGTGGTGTTAGCTACTGTGACTTTGTGTTGTGGACTAAGGAGAAGTTCATTGTGCAACGTATCCTAAGAAATGAAGAGTTTCTGCAGGAGGCTTTGCCAAAAGCACATGACTTCTTTAGCTCCAGTGTGTTGCCTGAATTACTGACAAGAAGACATGATCCTGTCTTGGTGTCACAGAGAGCCTGCGAATACTGTGAAAGACCAGATTTTGGTAAAATGATAATCTGTGTCAAATGCAACAACCACATTCACTACAGTTTTGCACACATACAAAGGAAGCCAGCAACATGGTTATGTAGGAAATGTCTGAGAGTTGAGGCTTGAATGCCTTCATGTAGGAGTGGGCAATATAATGTATTGTATTGTGATAGGAGACCAGATATGGTGTTAGATGTCAGTTATGGATTGTCTTTCCCTGGTTGTTAAAGTTGCATTACAGTTGAAACAATGAATTCATCATCAGCCTTTTCTTTACATTTGATGTTGTTATTGACAGCTGTGTCTAGATGCACTTCAGTGCAAACAAGATATTTTAAGTTTTATTCTGTAATGCTATATATGTATCCATAGAGATAATTCTCTCCCTGATCCAAGACTCATCTCACTGCAGGGTGATAGAAGGACACCCCATCTACTCACCCAGAAAAAATCAGGACATTCTGATGTGGAGTTTCAAAATAAAAGACCTTTGAAATCCCATATATGAGCTATCAGCCCTGTGTTTAGATAAGAATAAAACGAAATCTCTCCCTGATCCAAGACTCATCTCACTGCAGGGTGATAGAAGGACACCCCATCTACTCATCCAGAAAAAATCAGGACATTCTGATGTTGAGTTTCAAAATGGATGGATGGATGGATGGATGGATGGATACTTTATTCATCCCAAGTTGGGAAATTGGGTTGTCACAGCAGCATGGACTCATTGTACAGAATCAAAATAATCTTTAAATAGAAGAAACAAAAGAAATAGAATAAATCTGAGCTTCTATAGGCTAAGACTGTCGGGGACGCATTGCTTCTTCCTTCTTTCTGCCTGCACCTGTGTATTCTCATGTTCTGATTAACCCAGCCTCCCCCAAATTTCTCTTTTTTTTGTGTCTATATCTACGCCGGGATCCTGAGTCGAGGCTGATCCTATTGCTGTGGTCCTGTGTCCTGGATCCTCTATCCTGAGTTCTGGATTGAGCCCTGGACTTCGAGTCGTGGCTGAACCTGTCTCTGCGGACCTGCCTGACTCTCATCATACTACTTCCCTGATGGCTCCCACAGGATTGTCGACATCCTTGTGGATTCATCTTCTTATTATAGACACCTACGCTGTAAATGTATTATCTCTTCAATTTAAACACGGCATCTATTGCACGTCTGTCCGTCCTGGGAGAGGGATCCCTCCTCTGTTGCTCTCCCTGAGGTTTCTCCCATGTTCCCCTTTAAACTGTGGGGTTTTTCTCTGGAAGTTTTTCCTTGTATGTGATGGTCTAAGGACAGAGGGTCTAAGGACAGAGGGTGTCTTTTTCTCATACTGACATTCTGTATAAACTGTGCTGTTGTATTTTTTGTTAAGTGTCTTTATTCTAAAGTATTTTTACTGTATGTACAGCTCTTTGGCTCGACCAAAAATCCTTTTAAAAATGTGCTATATAAATAGAACTTGAATTTATTTGTATTTTATTTGAACAAAATAGAGTAAAATAGAAGAGAAATAAAGGTTAAAGCAATAGTATCCATATTCACTGTACAATTTAAGTATCTACATCTAACACTATAGAACAGACAAGAATACATTTGAAATTCTCAAAATGATGCACTGCATGCACGATGTAAGTATGTAGATGGATCAAACTAAGTTTGGTGCTGGGAGTTATCTGCTCTGCCAGGGATGAAGAGTTGTAGAGGGTTATTGCTTCAGAAATGTTTTTCTTTTTATAGTTATGTACACATGACAAATAAATAAAGCCTTTGAATTTTTGAAAAAAAGTGGGTGTGGAGTCTCTCCAGTTCCTAGAATGCACTATCTTCCATGAGCTGAAACTAACATAAATTAATATTAATGGATGCCAAGCATAGACTGTTTTTCCTAAGCCACTCCGCCTTATGTCCTATACCATTAGATATATTTGTAGGGGCACTGACATGATATGTTCACTTCCTATTCTTAAATACACTTGCACTAAGCATGTTCAACGCACACACACCCTATCATGCAGCCTACCACACAAATGTCACATGTCCCTCTCTCCAGGAGCCACACCTGTATATGTTCAAACTTCATCATCTCATGACATTCACACGAGCAGTCAACACACAAAGGTTAACTGTCTCTATAACCTGAGGCCTTCTCTGGACTTCCCCCATCCTCGGTGTCAGCTCACTTAAAATGAACACATCCATTGACAACCCAGAACGACCACTGTCTCTCCAACTCTGTGACCCAACTCAGTAACACACATCATATAGCTTACATGTGATCTTTAATGAATATCATAAATAGGCTTGTATTAAACATTGCTACAACAGTGGCCATGTGTGTTTCTTACCCTCCCAGCTGTGTCTTGTCCTTGTGATTAATTTCGTCTGTATAAGTGCCTGTCTGCCCCAGTGTTTCTTCTCAGTTCGTCATTGTTCCAGCCTATGTCTTGCCCTGCGTATTCCCTCGTGTTGTCATTGTGGATTCCTGTTTCTCGTGCCTTCCTGGTTTGTTACTTTGTTTTATTTGTGTTATATTCTAGACATAATATTTACAGTTTTCCTCAGTTGCTAACACACTAAAAGTATACATAAAGCACAATTATTTTAACTGACACTGAAAGAGCAACACATCAGCTCAAATCTCCAAAACTAAACACGTTTTCAGCTTTTCACACAATTTGCAAATCAACATGGCACTTTTTGCAAACCACTGCACACGTTTCTCCACGTAAGACACCGGAATCTGACATGAAGTCACGTGTTAGCAGGTTTAAAACACTGATATTCAAAATGCCTCATAAATGGACCAATGATCAATAAACACGTTCCACCTGACCAAACACCTGAAAGCATAATTGTTGGTTCGTCAATCAGGATGTTAGCACTATAAAAAGACCACAGGTGAGTACTTTCTTACAGCAACAATGGAAGCCAACATGGAAGGAAGAGGAAGAGCTGGGCTGAGAGTTGAGAGTGAGAGGAGGAGGAAGAGGTGGGGTGAGAGTGAGAGGAAGAAGAATGAGGGATAGAGGTGGAGAGAGGACGTGGACAAAGAAGAATACTCTCAAATGAAATGTTATCAATCAATCAATCAATGTTTATTTATATAGCCCACTATCAGAAATGTTACATTTGTCTCAGCAAACTATGGACGGTCTTCATAGTTTGTACAGAATATCAGTATGACAATACGACACCCTCTGTCCTTAGACCCTCACATCGTACAAGGAAAAACTTCCAATATCAACCATGGTTTGACGATGAGAGAGGCTGGACAGAGGGTTCAGCCTAATCTAAGCCGATTTACTGTTGCCTCTGTAATCCGGACACTTAGACTTGATAACAGGTTACCAGTTTGTAGCTCTGCATAATTCATGATATATCAGAGCTTATATCTGTTCTGTGAAACGTATTTACTTCATTACTGTAATTGAATTGTTGGCATGTTGCAGACTATAACTGTACAAAAATCCTGCACAATGTACTGTGGTAAACTTACCTTTATGCAACACAGACACTGACCAACCACTATGTCTTTGTTGTTTATCTGAAGGACTGAGAAACAAAGAGGTGCAGGTGGAAGACTAAGGATTTTCAATGAGGCACAGGCAGCAGCAGTTAAAAACTTGGTTTTGGCAAACAATGCATCACACTTAGAGAGATCCGAAGCATAGTAACTATGTGCTGAGATGCATGTTGCACAATGTTATCAAACTCATTTGTATTTATTCATTTACTGTATTTCTGTATACTCAAGCACTCTTTCTCTGCAGAAACCTCTATGTACAGAGCATAGCCCATAAAATATGTGGTCAAACAATCTAGTATTATGAATGAAGTGTGAATGAAGTGTGAATGAATATGTGGTGCTAAAGTTTGCATTTGGTAAGTGTTTAAGTAGTTTTGAGTGCAGTTCTTCACAGGAGAAATTAGGTGTTTTGCACTTTAGGTGTGTGGTTTTGTGAATTGTGTTTAGTGTTCTGAGAAAGTGAGCAATTAAAAAAAAGATGTGTGTTAGCAATCGAGAAAAATGTAACAAATTGTACACCTTGAAAACCATCCATTACAAAATAATAATATTCAAAACTAATAAATCAGAATATACACTTTAGCAAATACCACAAGTAAACTATAAGGACTATAATAGTGCATTTCTGTCTAAAATTTGATTTCACTTTTACCTCGCCTGCTCCTTTTTGTTTTTTGTTTTTTTGTCCTCAATATCTGCCTCCCTTGTTTTAACACTGTGTTTGGGTCCTACCTTACCATTTTATTTTGAAACTATATATCAGAATGTCCTGATTTTTTTCTGGGTGAGTAGATGGGGTGTCCTTCTATCACCCTGCAGTGAGATGAGTCTTGGATCAGGGAGAGATTTCTTTTTATTCTTATCTAAACACGGGGCTGATAGCTCATATATGGGATTTCAAAGGTCTTTTATTTTGAAACTCCACATCAGAATGTCCTGATTTGTTCTGGGTGAGTAGATGGGGTGTCCTTCTATCACCCTGCAGTGAGATGAGTCTTGGATCAGGGAGAGATTTCTTTTTATTCTTATCTAAACACGGGGCTGATAGCTCATATATGGGATTTCAAAGGTCTTTTATTTTGAAACTCCACATCAGAATGTCCTGATTTGTTCTGGGTGAGTAGATGGGGTGTCCTTCTATCACCCTGCAGTGAGATGAGTCTTGGATCAGGGAGAGATTTCGTTTTATTCTTATCTAAACACGGGGCTGATAGCTCATATATGGGATTTCAAAGGTCTTTTATTTTGAAACTCCACATCAGAATGTCCTGATTTTTTCTGGGTGAGTAGATGGGGTGTCCTTCTATCACCCTGCAGTGAGATGAGTCTTGGATCAGGGAGAGATTTCGTTTTATTCTTATCTAAACACGGGGCTGATAGCTCATATATGGGATTTCAAAGGTCTTTTATTTTGAAACTCCACATCAGAATGTCCTGATTTGTTCTGGGTGAGTAGATGGGGTGTCCTTCTATCACCCTGCAGTGAGATGAGTCTTGGATCAGGGAGAGATTACGTTGTATTCTTATCTAAACACGGGGCTGATAGCTCATATATGGGATTTCAAAGGTCTTTTATTTTGAAACTCCACATCAGAATGTCCTGATTTTTTCTGGGTGAGTAGATGGGGTGTCCTTCTATCACCCTGCAGTGAGATGAGTCTTGGATCAGGGAGAGATTTCGTTTTATTCTTATCTAAACACAGGGCTGATAGCTCATATATGGGATTTCAAAGGTATTTTATTTTGAAACTCCACATCAGAATGTCCTGATTTTTTCTGGGTGAGTAGATGGGGTGTCCTTCTATCACCATGCAGTGAGATGAGTCTTGGATCAGGGAGAGATTTCGTTTTATTCTTATCTAAACACGGGGCTGATAGCTCATATATGGGATTTCAAAGGTCTTTTATTTTGAAACTCCACATCAGAATGTCCTGATTTGTTCTGGGTGAGTAGATGGGGTGTCCTTCTATCACCCTGCAGTGAGATGAGTCTTGGATCAGGGAGAGATTTCGTTGTATTCTTATCTAAACACGGGGCTGATAGCTCATATATGGGATTTCAAAGGTCTTTTATTTTGAAACTCCACATCAGAATGTCCTGATTTTTTCTGGGTGAGTAGATGGGGTGTCCTTCTATCACCCTGCAGTGAGATGAGTCTTGGATCAGGGAGAGATTTCGTTTTATTCTTATCTAAACACAGGGCTGATAGCTCATATATGGGATTTCAATATGAGATTTCAAAGGACTTTTATTTTGAAACTCCTTACATTTTACATTTATTCGTGGTAGTTATACGTAGTTTGTTTTAAATAATTATTTATCACATTATATAGTACATATTTCTTAATTTAATATGTTTGGTTTGTTTTTATAGGTGCTTTTGTTATTGACCAAGTAAGCGCTGGGATTTTACCGTAATGCTTCTAATATTCGCGCACCCCAATATCACGTGCGGGCTAGCTTGACTGTGTTTTCCCAAGTGGAGGCTGGCTTGACCGCAGTTAAGTAACTGAAGTCAGTGCTAGTCGAAAACAGTTGAGAACTGTTTTAAAATAAGTCCTTTTCGAGAAAAGGCTTGATTAAGGTGTGAGCCTTTATCAGTGGTCATAACTGTTCTATTTTCAACCAAGATATTGCGGGTGGAATACGATATTTGGAGTTACAGCAGCAGTACGTTAAATTGACGACGGTCATTTCGCTGATAGGTTTCCATATTACTCCCACCTAACGTGTCTAAATGGCAGCAGTTAACCAATAGTGGACTATAAAGTCAATTATTACGCAGATAGGTTTATGGCTTATGCGTAAGGGTTCCTAACTTTAAATGATGATATCAATAAGATAAAGCCCATTTTCATAGTAAACTAGATATAAATGTTATTTTAAACTGCAGTGTTGTTTTGTGTTGAATTTTCTATACTAAAGATCACCCCGCCATTATTTAAACTCCCCTGTGAGAGACACGAGGTGTGTTTTCAATCCCTTTGTTCTTCAGGTTAAAGGTTGGAAAATCAGTTGCCATCTTGTCTTGCCCTCCCTGCAGAAATCCGCAACGCCCCTTCTCTCAACATTTTCAAATCAACCCTTAAACTCATCTGTTCAACATCGCCTTCCAACAATAACTCACTCCCCCCCCCAGTTACACTTCCATTTCTGCCCCCTGTTTTATGTTTATGTTTTTTATGTCTTGTCCTTGTATGTTTCTTCGTAAAGTGACCTTGAGGTTATGAAAGGCGCTATATAAATTCAAGTTTATTATAATTATTATTATGCTGAAAATAAGCAACACGGCAGTCGCCATTTCGTGAAATGCTAATTGAAGTACTCTGTTTGTTTTTACACACTCAGTCGCACTCACATGAGGCTAGGCACTCCATATTGAAAAGGACAAATCATATCTCTTGGCAGATTTGGAACTATAAAATAGACAGGTTATCTTACCGTGGGAAGTTTGGTATTTGTAGGAGTCTGGTTTTGGAAGTATTTCTGCTTGCAAGTGTGTATTGGGTTTCTTTTGAGATATTCTTGTTTGTAAGTGCGTATTGGCGGTTTATTTGAGATATTCTTGTTTGCAAATGTGTTTTGGCGGTTATGTGCTGTGTTGTTTAACCATATTCTAATTTTCTTCCCATTTTTAAGGAAATAAGCTTCTTCTTGTTAAAAAGAGGTCAGTTTTGCAACAGCTATCCCTAGTGGATTGATCTGGAAATTACAACAGCGCACTCTGCTGGTAATACAGAATTATTACAAAGATACTATAACATTTTTAAATGTTATTAATGAACACATGCGCCAATCGCCAGGATAGAATTGCAAAGTGGTTTCTAATTAAAAGATGAGCAACTTTACATAATAGACTTTCAAACTAGACTGTAGAATATTCAAACACCAATTTATTGAAGCTAACACAAATTATGACATTTGTATAATTCCAGACATTACGGTATGCACTGTACACAGTAGATTTAGATTTTCACCAGATTTCTATTTTCATATCTCAAGGTCAAAACCATACACTGTACACTTTTTTTGTTTAACATTTCAGATATAAACATTTGCATAATTGTTATCTTTTAATTTACTTTATTAATATTTTACAAAAAACGTTCTCATAAAAAAATAAAAATAAAAATCTATAACTTTATAAAAAAAATTAAAAAAAATAAAAAACTTTTAACAACAAACCCCCCCCCCCAGTTTTAAAGTTAAGTTTGGATGATATAGGATATTATTTATCAGGAACGAAGGTGCTAGTCGGAGGATTAGTGTTTCAATCTTTGATAACTTCATAATATTCATTCGAATAGGAAGCATGTCACCGAAAGAAACTAAGTTGAGACCAGACGCAGAGCCAGGCTCAACTGCAGATATCAAGGAAAGGGTAAAAATCAGATCAGATGCTTTAACCTTTCCAATTAAAAGACAAGACATGGAACCAAATAGAGAAACTGTTGGAACAGTGGCAAACAAGAGGACTGATTCCAGCAGATGATCAACCTGGACCAACAAAAGCCCATAGAAGAGCAGTACACCTCAAACAGTTAAATCTCAGATAGTGCCAGAGAATCAGAAGCAGAACCAACAACCAGGAGGTTTCCAAGGAGGCACAGGCAGAAGACGTTTACGGTTTGAGGGATGTTACCATTGCAGCCAAATGGGCCATTGGGCTAGAGATTGTCCACAACAACAAATGAAATACCCACCACATGCACCAAACAACGGCCCTCCATGCATTATCCCAAGGGAGGTTTCAATGATGACGACAGAAGCAGGGGGTCCCAAGGATGTCAAAGACGAACAGCATCGCCAAACATGACCCAAATGCCACTGACAGCCTGGTATCAACCACAACAATGAGGAAGCTCAGAGGGCCAGACCACCAGGTGATGCATCTTCAGCACAAGGGTATTTTGAAATCCAGCTACATTGAGCCATATCTGTCACCACAGGAGGGAGAGGTTTAATGTTTAATGTAAAACAAAATTGAGAGTAGCATTTGCATTTACACATAAAGCATCCACAGAATAGAACATTTAGCAGACTATTTTTGTAATTATGAGAAGGAAAGAGATTACGAGTGATGTTGTTCCCCTACACAGAAAACTATTGTGTCCACACAGCTAGTGAGGTCAAGACGACAGGTTTCCACCAACAAATATGAAGACGGAAACCTAGTACTCGCCCAAGACGGAGGATCCTTACCAAGTCCTCCTGTTTACACCGACTGCAGTTCAAGGGGTGGTGATACACCTGACGTGAGGCTGTTGAGACCTGAAAACAGAAACTCGATTCTGCTGTGGTGAAGTCTGGCTACAAAGGGAGGTGTCCGATAGGGTCGCTTGTCTCAAACCAGTGAAGAAGTCAACAAGAACCCAGCAGAACTAGAGAGTGACTGTTAGCGGGAGAACAGTGACGGAGCGACAGAGACTGGCACAACATTTACCGGCCAGTATATAGATAGACCCCGTCAGAAGACCGGGGCTGTGTTTAAAGGGGAACTTCATTTATTGTTAGTGGAAGTGTAGTTTTTTAGTCAAACAATTATGTGATTTATGGAGTCAGATTATATTTTTTCTCATAAACACAATTTTATAATCAGTCTGAAGTATCTGTTTTAAGGCAATGAGCTGCAGATTGAATAACATAACACTGATTGAGAGCTTGGATGAAGAAGTTGTAGGGTTTTTACAACAGTTTCAAGAATCAGTTTTTATTTATTTATTCTTGAGTAACTTTACTTATTTATAATGTAGTGCGTAAGGCAATATCTCATTTTGAGTGAGGGGCACCAGCCCTTCATGCATGTCACCCTCTGTGAGAATAGTTCGTATTTTCCCTCTAGTTTAGAGAAATATTATTTTATCATATCTTTGTTCAGCAGTATCAAACAATCCTCTAATCCTAGAATTATTGAGACGCATTAGCGACACCAGGGGTATTGTTTTTCGCAGCAACAATGATGCATAATACCAGGACAAAAGCCATTATTGCAACAAGTAAACCCTTTTTTTTGTGCTAATGGAAGATTTTAGTAAAGATGCATTTATACCATCAGAAAGCCATACATCATACGATATTTTTTGTACACCTTATGGGTACACAGAGAAGTTATATTTATTTTGTGCAACGTTATGGGTTTTACATGTCCTGTTCAGAATAGGGTAATCATTGCAATATTAATTGAGCATGTTATGCTCAAAGGAGGGAGTGTCATGATTATACAGATATGTTGATTTCAGTGACGTTGTAGTTAATACATAATAACATGTAGTTAATAATAGGTCTCATAACGACAAAAGGTATGCCAAAGCTTGGGCCTCCTCCAAGGAGGGAGTGGTCCAGTTTTAGATATTAGACGAATAGAAGTGATGAATATGTCAGAACTCTGAGTAATATTATCCAAGTTTTGTCTACACAGGCTAAGAAAGCTACAGAGATACCAGACGAGACACCAGAAGAGACTCCTGTTCGGCCAGGTGATTGGGTGAGGGTGAAAGTTCACAAAAGACAGTGAGCTGATCCCGGTGGACGGAACAGTGAGAAGTTGTAATGAACTTCACACGCGCTCCGGTTTAAAGGTAAAGAAAAAGGAGCAAATTGACACCACCTCACACATTGTCACCCTTCACTGGCAGCTTCCAGAACATTATTGGGAGTTAGGACTGATTTGGCAGAGCTGGAACAAAACAATAAATAGAAATAAGATAAAGATAGAAACAGCTCAAAAGACGAATTGTCTATAGATTTGTATAGATTGTACACTAAAGTGAAAACCTATTTTTTGTTTTACATCTGAAAAAGAGTCCAATTTTTGTATACGTTATTATAGTACTCATTATTTAAATTCTGTAACTGACACAACCATGGAGAAAATAGAGATGATGTCAAGAACAAAGCCAAACCAATTGTGGGGTCCCCTAGGGATAAGAGTCAGAATAGCATTGTTGATTGTGCTCATTACATTTGGCACCTTTCTGGTTGGATGGGGAGTACAATATCAAGTAAGACATGGATCCATTAGTCCACTCATAGAGAATGCTCACATCACTAACAAAACTCCAGCTGTGTTTCAGAGACTTTCACTTATCCGCAGAGCCAAAAGATCAGCTGAGCAACAAGAGGAGGATCTAGAAATACTCGTTCCCAAAGGTGAGGTGGTTATAATCAAGATGATTCACCCCCTATATGCAGTTCTTGTATCAAATGATGAGATGGGTTTAAGTGATCGGGATAATCAGTGATGGGGATTTACAGATTAGGGGAATCTCCAAATACACTGGATCCCTGTTTTAGTCTGTGCCAGAAACACCCCCTGTTAAGTTTATGGACAACCAACCGGTGACCTGAGCACAATTATTGAAAATGATTACAGTAGAAACAGGCTACTAACCCACAAGTACAGCTTTGTACGTACAAACTCTATGAACAAAATTCCCCAGCAGATTGTGGCGACATTGCAGATATGTTCAGTCACAAAAGTTACTTATGTTCTAAATAACAGTGCGATTTAAAGTGATGGAGAAAATATGGGGACGTTCTTTTATAGTGTGTGAAATATGTGGTGCTTGAAACATGTTGGTATTTTTAATTTATAGAAGAAAATGGTTTCCTGAAAGAGTTATTTGGAGTAGCCATGTTACAGTGGGTGGAAACAATGTTTAGGGATATGGCACAACCATTAGTAGACATTAATTGGGTTTAGATGACATTTAACATCTAAGACGGATAGTAAGATTAGTAAAATAGAGTGGAAAGGATTGGATATATTTTACCTCAGTGTGTTAGAATTAACTATAGGTAATGCGTCCCGAGATCTCTCTCTCTCTCTGCCTGTCAGAATGCTACGACCCCATCTTCAGACAAATGACCTCACCACAGGAGACTCCTCCTCCTCCATCAAACAGACAGAGAACCCGAGCTGAACCAACAACAACCTGAGGCATCCAGATCCATCTCCACCTGAGGCATCCAGAACCAAACCAGCATGCTGACAAAGAGGCAAACTCTCATCGGTCCCCCACAGGACATGAAGTTCCAAACTGAGCCACGAGATTTGGCACAAGAGCAGAGTGTGGGACATGAGAGCGGAATACGCCCTCCATGCAACAGCGTAGAGACTGAAAGGAGGAGATGAAATGCAAAGCAGTTGGGCCACTGAAAAGAGTTACAGCGGGAGGATCCAAGAGCGGATGGACTGAGGAGAAGACAGGACGGAGGAGAGGACAGAACCAGAGGAGTTAGCATGGGCCAGCAGAACGTGAGGGGGTCGTGGCTTGACAACCAGAGGGGGAGAGAAGGAACACGGGAGTGAGTGAGTTTACACATAAACACACTTACTAGAAAATAATCCTAAAAACACACTGAGGGTAGAACATATTATTCAATCTTTTCATCATAATAAACAAATTATTCTTATAGAGATTCTTATTCATGTGAGAATTTGGGGAAGATTTAATTTGTTACAATATAGATAGCAGGCAAATCTTTATTTGAATGGAAAATGTTAAAGGTAGAGCTAGTACCAAGCCAAAGAAAGTATTCCAATCTAAAGTATTGATTTCACCATTGTAGCATGGATATTACCATAGGAGAACTGTTAAGGTGGAAACAACATTTGTTTGTCGTCCAAGATGTAGAGTTTTAAAAAGACACTAGGCAAAGAGCGATTGAACATTTTAATTTTGAAAAACTAGTATAATTGGGAGTAATACATGTGGGGCCTTAGATCACTCATTTTAATGGTGCATATTTTTGACAACAAATATCGTTCAGGGAGAAGGGGTCGCTCAACCCACCCTGCAGATGTTTTAAATCTTACTTGCAGCTTCAGAGGGAGCGCACGGCACCAGAGTATGAGTTTTAAAAGACAAGTGCCACCACCTCCTAATGCTCATCCATTTAATCAGTGATGACCTGACATTTAGAGATGTTATTTAAAAGGAGAAACATATCTGCCATGAGTGAACATTCCTGAATTGAACTACAAACCATTAATGAAATGACTTCTGTTTTTAAAGTCCTTAAAGGAGGGAGTAATTATCACATGCTAGGGCACCCAAGGTTCCACACACTGTTAAGGAGGTTAGCATAGTTATTTAAGTAGACCAGAATTGAAAATAAATTAGTGTAATGCGTTAGTGATATTCCACCGGTTTTCACACCATTTCAGGGACTTTATCACTGCATTAGAACAGACCACCCAAAGCTACTGAAGTAGGAACTTTTAAGTGATGAAATTCTACAACTGTTGTAACTGACCAAAATCTTCTCCCAGAAATGACTGTCTAAAATGCCTTCCCCCAGAGTAGATGTTTGGTGATATCGTGGAACTAAAACCTTGTACTCAGTCTTGCCACAGGATTGGACTGGGACCTGTGCACTAGCACAGCCAGTGATGTTTTTTATGCAGTTAATCAACATGGCGAAACACCCCAAAGCCAGTAGGGCTAAGAGACCAGTCCCAGGGGGAGTTTAGGCTCCACAGGGTACAAGGATAACATAGGGGGGACCCAGGAGAGGCCTAGATGTTGCATTCCATGTCCTAACGTACCGATTGATCACGACGGCCTCTTCTAGAGAACATATTACTTTCATACCTTAAATGGTATGAAAGGAGGGAGGGTACATTTCTCATGAGGAGACGGTTACAAATGCTAGCAGAACAAGACAACCCACCCCCATATACAGTACAGATGTTGATGAAAATGATGAGATTGTTCAATGAATGTCCAGCTGATGTGATACTTTAAATTATGAAATCATGTGAAGAAGTGAGCAAACTAAAATGCTAAAATGGAGTGAATCCATTTATTCCAAGATAGTTTATTTTATTCTTTATTATTTTATACTATTCTAATATGGTAGATCTCATGTTTTATAAATCATTGCTATTCTAAAATGGTTTGTTTCTTTTCACTTTGTAAAAACAAGTGCCTTAACACTGAGCGGGGTATGAGAAAGGTTTCTGTGAAAGGAGGGAGAAAGAAATGTTCTAATACCAAGCCATTGCTGCTATTTTGGAGAATGATATTGAATGTTAACACTAGAAGTTATGCACAAGGGAACACTTTTATGTTTAAGCACAGTCAAAGTATTTTTTGTATTTTTGTAAAGTTGAGGCTATTGAACCATTCCATTTTGATTGTATGTTTTTGATATTAGTTATGTACTATGCAAAGTTCAGATGAAGAACTAATTGATTTCAGTATTATACACACCTTGTAGGTGTGTAAGGAGGGACTGTTAGAAATTAAAATCAATGTTTTATGGCATAATGTACCTTAAACATACCGTCAGTTTAAATGCTATTTTATTCTGGAAAAAAACGGAAGTTCTCAATACCAAGCTTTTATTCTGAAAATCCTCCATGATGACATCCGGGACTACCGCCCATTAGTATCATTAAAGTGGCTATTGACGCCGTTAACATGTATTACATATAAAGTTATGAAAGAGATAAGGAGGAGAAAAGGCATGTGGAAGTAAGCAATGAATGTAAAATGTCGAAATCCTCTGTTTAACGCGATATCAGACACAGACGAACGAGGGGGGAAGTCTCCTACGTCACTACAGCTCACAGAAAGGAGGAGCGAACAGCCAACAAGCGGGAAGGACGAATGCTTGTAAGCTCTCTTCTGCACGGCCGGCACATGGGAGAGGAAGCTGTAGTCTTTCTCTCCTGACTGAACAATATCCTGTTTGTAACATTACCGCGCTTTTATTAATTAAAGTATCAATTTTGAACCTTCTCAGAGACTCCATTTAGTCTCCTTTTTTAAGCTTCTCACCTGGACGCGAGAAAAACGATCACGGTTTACAGTAGGCTAGATAACCTCATTACCTGATATAAAGTGGGCGCTGCAGACGCGAGCATTGATTATGTCCTCATTCCAGTCCACACGTTTAATCACCTGCAGCCACAGACGCCGCCGGTTGCTCTGAAATGGTCGTGGTCCTCTCGGAATCCTATAAAACTTTAGTCCGCCGGTGGAATAGCGATTCGTACAACCGTATACGCAACAACCAGACATGTTGATGCTGGGTACAGTTTGTAAATGCTTGCTAACCAGTTGCTACCTCGTCTTTGTCATTCAGAACTGCTGGAAAACAACACCACTTCTGTTGCCCACATGCGCGCGCAACTTTTTGATGACGTCGGCTGTAAAAGGGTCTATACGTTTGCGCTGTGGACCAACACTATACATTGACGGGGAAGGGGGTAGCAATAAAGATAACACCATTAAACAGTTACATAACATAACAGAAATAATATCGATAGCAGCGTCCCTCGCAACCACCTTGGTAACAATGAAAACGTTCTATGGACGCAATTTCCTGAAGTAATCTTCGTAATAACTAGCAAACTAAAGATCATGTACATCCACTGCACACATAATCTGAAATAACAACTCATATTTCTCGCATCAAATGACATCAAAACGCATTTTAATGGCCAAACTAACTTTAAAATAGGCATTTTCCACCGAAAATAAAACGAAGTTCGGCCATGTTTTTTTTTCTGCAGGGAGAAATTTGAAGATCACGTGACATAGACGCCAGCCATTGGAATGAATGGTGAAAAAAAACGGGGTTTGTCAAACAGAGCACATGGTGTAGTCCAAACGATAGCTGGGGATTCTGGGTAGTGTAGTGTCTTCTGCCATCCTTTACTCCGAAAAAATATTTGTTCCTCCGAATCGAAGGGGAAAAATACAAAAGCATTGCACACAATTTAAACCAATCAATGTTGTGTAATTAACAAGGATAATCTGGTGTTATTTAGTCGATGAGTAGTGCAGATATCACTGTAAAATCAATCGACAGTAAGGGGAATACTTACTTCCGGGTGTACAATTCTCCGTTATCCAATGAGAATGGACGCTCACATTGCCTTTAAGGGCAGCCGACACAAACGAATGCCGTGCCTCCATGAGCGTCAAATCCCGCCGCAGATGGGAATACATTGCAATCAGTTGAAAGCTATTTGCGTCCCTTTTATGAAGCTGAAGGAGCCTAGGAGCGTCACAACTGCACGCCATGGACACTGACCAAACGTCGCTCCTGGACGATTATGGAGTGAGAGTGTGTTGCCAGGAGAGCTTCAATGTTAAATGATATCTTGCAAAATGACAGGCTAAAAATCTCTTCCAAACGTTTAAAAACACTTCCCCCGACAATTTAAACATTATTTCTGGCTTGTAAAGTGCAGTGATGAGCCCTGGTAGTATCAGACTATTTACACAAAGTTTACCCAGGATTCAGACACCTTCCCTGGCTTGTAAAATGCGGTGATGCACCCTGGAGGTATCATACTATTTAAACATAGTTTACCCAGGATTCAGACACCTTCCCTGGCTTGTAAAATGTGGTGATGCGCCCTGGAGGTATCGGACTATTTTAAACAACTTTTCCCCGCCTTTGAAACACTTATTTCCTGGGTTTTAGCCTGTCATTTTGCAAGATATGATTTAACATTGAAGCTCTCCTGGAAATTTACATATTCTGTCCATCTCCAGGAGAGCTTCAATGTTAAATGATATCTTGCAAAATGACAGGCTAAACATCTCTTCCAAACGTTAAAAAAAAAACCTTCCCCCGACAATTTAAACATTATTTCTGGCTTGTAAAGTGCAGTGGTAGTATCAGACTATTTCAAGGGTTACCAGGGCGATGAGAACATCCTCCACAGGAGGGTGGGTGGTGCTGTGAATAAGGACGAATATGAATGCCGATGGGCGGACGATAAAGCACCGCAAAATCCACCACCTTTAAGTGTTACCAGGGCCATGAGAACATCCTCCACAGGAGGGTGGGTGGTGCTGTGAATAAGGCCGAATATGGATGCTGGTGGGCGGACGATAAAGCACCGCAAACTCCACCCCCCCTTTAAGGTTCCCAGGGGCACGATGTTCTTGAGGGTGTGATCATCTGGGTTTAGTCCGTGGGGGAGTGCTTAAGTTCGGGGGGCGCGAGGTTATGGAAGTACGCATGTCAGGGAGAGATGCTGGAGCTGCATAGTCCGTCCTTTGGGGGTCTTGGAGCGGCCACAGAGAGGTGGTTTTCGCGCTCTGTCTCCTGGTAGTGTGAATTAGCCTGTTTGCTCATGTGAGGGAGCGATGCTGGAGCTGATTAGTCCAGTCATTTGGGGGTCTTGGAGCGGCCACATAGAGGTGGTTTTCGCGCTCTGTCTCCTGGTAGTGTGAAATAGCCTGTTTGCTCATGTGAGGGAGCGATGCTAGAGCTGATTAGTCCGTCATTTGGGGGTCTTGGAGCGGCCACATAGAGGTGGTTTTCGCGCTCTGTCTCCTGGTAGTGTGAAATAGCCTGTTTGCTCATGTGAGGGAGCAATGCTGGAGCTGATTAGTCCATCATTTGGGGGTCTTGGAGCGGCCACAGAGAGGTGGTTTTCGCGCTCTGTCTCCTGGTAGTGTGAAATAGCCTGTTTGCTCATGTCAGGGAGCGATGCTGGAGCTGCTTAGTCCGTCATTTGGGGCTCTGTGAGCCGCCACAGAGAGGTGCTTTTCCCGGTGTATTTCATGGAAGTCTGACATAGCCTGTGTCCTGTGAAATAGCCTGTTTGCCCATGTCAAATCTTGCTATTAATTGATAACTTTGAATAGGAATCTCTGTTTGACATATGTTCAGAATGTGCTATTTATCCAGAAATAGCACATTCTGAATGACCCAGTGTACACATCGTTGTGTACCTCTGTGTCACAGCCCGCTGCTGCTCTCTCCCTGTATTCACAGCACTTTTACCCAGCTTTCACACACTTTTTCCTGGGTAATTATACCAGTTTAATGCACTTTTTAAACACTGACATACCCAGGATTGAAGCTTCTTTCCTGGGTTACATAGTGCTGTGAAGCAGCCTGTCCTCTGGGTGGGAGAGCGAGGTGCTGGAAGGAGCTGCTCTCTGGGTCACAGCCTGCTGCTGCTCTCTCCCTGTATTCACATAACTTTTACCCAGCTTTCACACACTTATTGCTGGGTAAGAAAGCCATGTGCATGACCCTGGATCTCTGCCTGTGTGCGTGGGACCCTGCTTACAGTCCGTCGTTTGGGGCTCTGTCAATTTGGGTAACCGCACCACTGTCAGACGTCTCCTGAGAATGGACGTCCATTCTCTCTAAATAGGGTCAGAGTACGTGGATGCTGCACCGGGGGAACGATAGGGGGGGGCAGCGATACGGATGAAAAAAAAGAGAACAAAGAACCCTATACGCCCCCCGCGGCTCCCAGCCGCACTAGGCCCGGAGGACCCTTCGGTGACAGGCGCACAGAGATGACCGAGAGGCGCCTCGGCGAGCTCCGCGTGGCCAGCTCCCCAGGTGTCGAATCGGGCCCGGGCGTTGCTCTGCGCGGTATCCTAAAGGATTGCACGAGGCGCTTTACGACCTGGGCTCCACCTGGTCTGAGTAAGCTGGTGCTGCACCAGGGCAACGCGAGGGGAGACAGCGACACGGATGAAGAAAAAGAGAGAACGGAACCGGCGCACCCCCGTGTACATTTCCGAAATCCCCCGGCCCAGTTTCGCCACGTATCCATGTCAAGAGATGCCAACCGCGCACGCAAGTCACATTGGAAAACCAACGCCAAGAAGGCGAGAACCGAGACCGATTAAGGGTCACGGGGAGTGGAACTGGAATATAGGCTAATCTCGAGGGAGTCCGCGAGCGTCCTTCTCCCTCTCACGTACCGGTATTAACGAAGAAGAAGAATAAGAAGAAGGAAGAAGAAAGAGAAAGAAGAAGAGAAGAAGAAAGAAGAAGAAGAAGAAGAAGAAGAAGAAAGAGAAGAAGAAGAAGAGAAGAAAGAAAGAAGAAGAGTAGAAGAAGAAGGAAGAAGAGAAAGAAGAATAAGAAGAAGAGAAGAACCACCGGGGGGAAAGCACGGGCTCGCTGAGACCACCTGTCCAGAGAGTGATGTTGAGGAGGAGGAGAACAAGAGGATCGCGGTGATGAAGAGAGGACGATGATGAATGAATATGACGATGAAGAAGAAGACGAAGAGGATGGATACCAGAGATGTTCACAAGTCTTTTTTTGCAAGTCCAAGTCAAGTCTCAAGTCTTTGGTCACGAGTCCAAGTCAAGTCTCAAGTCTCTAAAAATAAAAAGTCTCATTGTCTCTTCTGGTTGTAATAAGCCTTCTATTGTCCTGCTGCTATCCAGCTCTGTTAAGAATACTGCACAGCTATATCTAAGAAATTCAAAGCATTTACTGTTATTATTATCACTCCCTAATCATTAGCATACAGTATCAGTTACTGATTAGTTGTTTGTTATATGATCACTTTAACAGGCTATTGCAATGCAATATGAGGAAAAACATCACACTTTAGCTAAATGCAAACAACTTATAAGCAAAACACTTCAGAATCAGAAATCAGTATCACAAATACTGTATTAATCCCCGCAGGGAAACTGTGTTAAAAGTACTGTGCCATTTGCAACTAAAAAACTATTGCTGCAATATTATCTGAAATATACTGAACTGGTGATATTAAAACATGACCTGTTCCAAAAGAGATATCTACCATTAACACCATTTACCAGCCAAATGCTGGTAAATCATGCAAGTGGCTGGTACACACCAGCCAAAAATAACAATGGCAATCTATTGAGTGGCTGGTAACATTTTCAACATTCACTAGGCTAGCCATTTGGCCAGTGGACAACAATTTGACCTCTGCAACCGTATTGTTTAATTACACTGGGTCTCTAATGACATCTTTTAAGTCTACTATAAATAAACATATTCCTCTATCCTCTCACTCAAACCCAGTGTAATGGTAACCTGATAAACCTGTAACATTAACGTTACGTGGTCAACAATAAACCTGTAACCTGCCTATAAACCGACAGATGTATTTATGTATGTAACTACGTATTTTTCTACGTTTAACGTTAGTCAGTAGATGGTGGCAGCGGAACGTAATGATTAAAGTTACCGACCTTTTTTATGTCATGTCAAGAGTTGGATGTCAACGCCACTCAACGCAAACAAGTGTGACAAGCAAACATTCACTCATCTTTTCAAATATTCAGTTACAAAGCTAGTAGCAAGCTAAGTTAACATTACATAGCTGATGCTGAGCTAAACATGTCTGCTAACCGTCCATATGCGTTAATGTGACTGACCTCTCCGGGTGAGTTTTCAAGTGCCTGATGAAATTTGACGTTGTTGCACCAGCATCCTTGATTTTAATATTGCAGACTTTGCAGTGTGCGCTCCTTTTGTTGGTGCCGCCGGCGTTTTGTTCGAAGTTGTTATAGTTGAACCTAATTACAAGCGGTACAGCTGCAGGTGTGCCGCCGGTCGCCATGGTGTTACCATGATGTTAATGTTAATGTTAAAGGTGGGGTAGGTACGTTTGAGAAACCGGCTCGAGATACACTTTTTGTTATACTCCATGGAATGCTCTTAACATCCCGATAGCCGGCCCGACTAAAATAACTGGATGGCCTACCTGCCTGTCAGCCTGCCATCGGGGCATAAACTTATCTCGTGCCCTCATTGGTCATGTGCGCGTTTGTGTGTGTTGGAGGAGGGGCTCTGTGAGGAAGTGGCAGATTTTCTCCGGTTGTGTATTTTCAAATTCTAGCGATCTCGAGCCGGTTTCTCAAACTTACCTACGCCACCTTTAATACGCCAAAAATAGAAAACACAATGATTGTTCACGAGTCCCAGAACACGAGTCCAAGTCGAGTCCGAAGTCTTTTGAGCAGGAGTCCAAGTCAAGTCTGAAGTCTCTGTGTGTGCGACTTAAGTGCGACTCGAATCCGAGTCACAAACTCGAGTCCCCATCTCTGATGGATACAAAGACAAAGACTGCGGTCCAGGGGAGGACGATGAGGATGAGGATGAGGATGAAGAAGAAGAAGAAGAAGAAGAAGAAGAAGGCTGCCGAGAAGAAGAACAACGAGACCACCGAGGAGGAGCTCGATAACAAGTACAGGACGAACAGCGAGCACGGGACCGAAACACCGCGGTCGCAGCAGCAGCAGCAGCAGCAGCAGCCGCCGCCGCCACCGCCCCCGTTCCAGCGAGAGAGACTTTTCTCTCAAAGAACGGACAGCTGACTTGGTCATCTTTGCCCTACCGCGGGAACCGCCGCGCGGACGAGTCTGCGTTCCGCCTGTTTGTCACCCCGGTCATCGAGTCGTCCTCGACATGACGAACCTGGAGGGCGCGCGGAGGGTGGATGCCCGGCAAGCGCAACAAGAGGAGGGTGTTCCTGGAGCGGCTGGGCAAAGCGCGGGTGGCTCCGTTCATCGAGAGGAGGAAGCGTCTCCCTCGCACCGCGGCCTCGGTTGTGAAAGCCGTCCGCGCGGAAGGAGCTCGTGAACGTGCCCGCTGTGGCGACGACGGTGGTAGTGGCGGCGACGGTGGTGGTGGCGACGACGGTGGTGGCGACGACGGTGGTGGCGACGACGGTGGTGGTGGCGACGACGGTGGTGGCGACGACGACGATGGTAACGGTGACGCGGGCCGCGATGCCCCCGCCGCCGCCGCTGCCTCCGCGCGCACAGACTCTCCGTTCTCCTCCTCCGCGTCCCGGGCCCCGTGCCGAGGCGAGCAAGAGGAAGAGGTGTCAGATCTGCCCATCCAAAAAGGACCGTAAGACGCACACGGTGTGCTGCGGATGCGGCAGATACGTCTGCAAAAGCTGCGCGCTCGCCTACTGCCCCGCGTGCGCCGCGTGTTGCCCCTCGCGCGGCGATCCGTGAGCGCGGTGCGGTTTCGCAGTTTGACCCGGTGGAGGGGAGGACACGGGGCGTGTAGGGGATCGGAGGACAACGCGAGGGTTTTAAGCTAACGTTAGCAAGCTGAATAGCGAACTCCATGAGGGATAATAATTGCAGGGGACAATCATTTCAGAGGAGCGTACCTATGTTATGTGCGTTACAGTCGTCATTCTGTGGTATTCAGATGATAAAGCACTCACTTGTAATTCAACCCAGTAATTCTCACGGCATTTCGTGTTATAGTCACGAAATATAATCTATTGATTCGACACAGAGCGATTTTGAAAGCAATGTATTTCTACTGGTAGTATGTTTCGTGCCTAAACCAAATGTGACTTGCTCTATCGAAATCTGTCACATTGACCCGAAGACACATTTTCGTTTGTATTACTGGTCTGGGGGAAGCTCGCGAGTGTGTTTGTGTTTGTGTACCGGGGAAACACTCATAAGAAACACCGGCTGTTGTTACGCTTGCTGTGATGTTAAATTACTCCGTTCTCTGCTTGTAATTATGCCTTTACAAGCTTCAAAGTTGTATTAATCATCTAAATTTGCCGAAACAAGTTTAATATTCTTTTGATCGCACAGGGATGAAACGTATAGGCCTACCAATAGAATCTGTGGACTCTCAGCTTTTCATATGATATACAGGGCTCGACATTATAAATGGCACGCTGGCCCGGAAGCACTATTTAGACACCCCGGCCAGCATAACGTAATTTCAACTCGGGCCACAAAAAATATTGCTTAAAAAAAATATATTGTCCTGTGGTATTGGTATTTTGACAAGCCATTTTGTTAAATTGTTTCGTTTATTAACATTTCGTGAGGCGGTTGACATTGTTGGGTGAAAAGCAAACAGCTGTTTGCTGCGGAGCGCAGCGCGAGCAGGCTCCCGTGAGCGGGAGCGCGCTCCTTCACTACAGACTATCTCTCTCTCTCTCTCTCTCTCACTCACTCACTCACTCACTCACTCACTCACTCACTCACTCACTCAATCTATAAGGAACCGCAGTAGACAAAGGGTGTTGCTATAGCAACACGTCATATTTATGTTTACACCTATGGTTTACACGCAAAATCAATAGCACGAAAAGGGGTGGGGTCAATATGACCCGCTGGCGGAAATAGGTATGGCAATTTCTTTGGTTCTGACTTCATATTGACCATTTTTAACAACAGAGGGTGCTACATAACACACTTTCAGGAAGACTGGGAGACTTTAATATTTTATTGAAAAAAAGTTACATACAATAAAAAAACAGCTTTGGGTCAAATTGACCCGATGGCGGTTCTAGTGTTAATCCCATGTAATTGTAGAATGAACACAGTCTTCCTTTGAATATGTATAAGTCAGGTGTCTTGAGTAGTCAAAATTACCTACAAATCATTGTACACATTTGTAAATATTATTTTTCCACTTGTTACCATTGTGAGTCTATTTTTATGCAGCTCTGCGTGATTTTGTGGCTACAATTCAGGCTAATACGCTAGAGGTGGAATAAGTATTCAGATATTGTACTTGAGTAAAAGTATAAGTACTCAGATCTTGTAGTGAAAGTAGAAGTACTCAGATCTTGTACTTGAATAAAAGTAGAAGTACTCAGATCTTGTACTTTAATAAAAGTAGAAGTACTCAGATCTTGTACTTGAGTAAAAGTAGAAGTACTCAGATTTTGTACTTGAGTAAAAGTAGAAGTACTCAGATCTTGTACTTCAGTACAAGTAGAAGTACTCAGATCTTGTACTTGAGTAAAAGTAGAAGTACCAGAGTGTAGGAATACTCTGTTACAGTAAAAGTCCTGCATTCAAAATGTTCCTCAAGTAAAAGTAGAAAAGTATTCTCATCAAAATATAGTGAAAGTAGCGACAGTAAAAGTAGTGATTGTGCAGATTGGTCCATTTCAGAATAATATATAAAATATGTTTTATAATGATTGATCATGAAAGTGTTCTCAAAGCTGGTAAAGGTGCAGCTAGTTTGAATGACTTTTGAAGATTATTATCATCTGATATTTAAGAAGTGTGTTACATTTGAAATGGCAGAAAGTCTTGTTGCAATTTTGAGATATTAAAAGAGGCCCCTTGAGTTTCTCTGTTAATGATCAATAGTCTGTGCGAATGAACAGGGGAACTACAAGGGACATTTTCCCCAGATATAATGGTTACATTCTTCCTAAGTTAATAATGCGCATCCTGCAGGCCTTGAGAATTGAGTCACACAGTTAACAAGACAATAGTCAGTCTGAATTGTCAATGAATGCATTCATTCCAGTAAACACGGACTTCGAGGTGAAAGGAAGTTCACAGAAGCCCTTAAGCTAAAAGGAACAATCAACTTCTGTTAATGATAAAGATGTGTTTGTGTTTTATATTGATTTCTCTGTTTTATTCTTTCATAAATGTGAGGACTAAACTTGCTCCAAACATTCTGGGGAGCCATGGAGTAAACAGGGTTGTATTGCTCTGTGGGGGAGGTGTAGGTATGCAGGACAGAGGGTTAGGTGGATGAGAGTATATTCTGCTTAAGATCTCTAGCATGTCATGTTTCAGGGAAGTCTACATATCTTAAATAGTAGATGTGTGTGTTTAATTACTCTGTATTAATAATAAGCAGTATATCTTTGTGAGCAAGGGAATATTCTTTAGACACAACTGAGGTCTCTGGAATGTGGGGGGCTGTGTGTGTGGAGGCTGCAGAAATATGAGACAGCAAATGCCAGATGTGTTTGTTTTGCTTCAAACTGAGACTGTTTGCGGGTTCTCTGCTGGCACGCGCTGATTCGCTGCGACACAGCATCTTTTGCATCTCCCAATGAGATGACCTGAAAAGATGACCAGCTGACCCAACCCCTCCTGTTTTATTCTTGTATGTAAGCCTGTTCGGCCTTGTGTCCGGTCTCTTTCCTGCTGCCGTCAAGATGAGAAGTTCTCCCGGCATTAGGACCAGAGCAGGGGGAGGCCTGACCCCTTTGAGAAGTGTATTGTATTATTACCGTTTATTATTAAAACAGATTATTGTTTAACCCTCGTACTGGTTCTTTTGAGTTTTCCTTCTTTTAAAGCAAACTCATATAGGATCGGCACGGAGCAGAGATATCTACTCCAACAATTTGGTGAAACCCCGACGTGATGACGTCATGAAGTGGTGACGTGCCGACGTGGTGACGTCATGAGTAGTTTTTGTTTAGAGGAAGGCACTAGCAGCCAGCGGACGGAGGGAGATGCCTGGAATAATCTCTGACAACTAAGGATCCTACAACTGAAAGGTAAAACGGACGCCTGTTTCTATCGAAAGTCTGTAATTGGCTCAAGCTAAATTTTAGAGTTGTCAAAGATATTTCCAAGTGTCATTTACGGTAAAGAATGCAATGCATAGTTTAGCATAGGTAGGTAAGTTATAAATAAATAAATAAAGCAACGGTTAAAAGCTTCGTAGATTTTTCAGAATCATACGGCTAAACTCGTTAGCTACAAGTGAAGCAGCGAAGTAGTTTCAGCGTCAGGTATTGAGGCGACTGGAAGGGTATAAGAGTCCCTACGCATAGTGGAGGTATCGAGTCCCTGCAGGGTATACTTCGCTGGTGGAAGTCAAGTGGTAGTATCGAGTCTCCATCCGTGACAAAATTGAATAGCAAATCCAAGGTTCATAGGAGTTGGAGGTGAGCTATATGTGAATGCAAGAGCAGAAACGCGAACTTCAAAAGCCATTGAAATTAACGCATTTCTCACTGTCTTGTTCTGTTGGGTTTAACGCCCATTCTGTTGAAAGAAATATCACATCTTAAAAGCTGAACAGACAGCGTGGAGGATATATTTATGTGTTTATGAATAAATACAATATATTATTGAACATAGGATAGCCTTAGTCAGATAAAGAAATGCGAAGTCATAATGGAAGGATACCAGGAAAAAAGAAAAAGAAAAAAAAAGCCCCCCTTTCTCCCCATTTTTGCTCTAATTGCTGAAGCAGCAGCCCGGAGCCAGACTGCTTGTTCTTTTTCTCTAATGCCTGGAAAAGGCCTGCTGAGCGTTGAATTTAAAACAAGGAGTGAATAATCAACGACTGATCTGAAGTTGGAGTGAATAACATTGAAAATTAATAGATCGATGTGTGATTTGAGGTGGTAGATATTTAAATAAATAAGAAACTATAATTTGTTGTTTTTAGCATAGATTTTGTGGGATACAGTTACGTCACTTTGTGGTTTTTATGAGAAGTTTTTGAGAACTAATTGTTACTATTGCATTGAATTGTGAATTTCGTGGTATTTGTCATTAACTGAGAATTTTACTTCATTATATTTCAGAGGAACTTAATTGCATACAGTAACGTTGAGGGAAAGTAAACATAGGTTTACTGAGTATATGAAGTACATGCAGGTTAAAGTTTGATTCAAATGAAATACAATAGTGGATTATTCCACCTAGATTACACATAGAAAGAGGAGAATTTGTTAAACATTAGATAACAAACTCACTGTGGGAAATATATATTGTAATGTTATTTAGGAGTTGTATTGATCATACAACAGTGAGATAGGAAACTGAGAGCGCAAACAATTCACCACAATTGTGTTTTTAAGGTTGTGTAACTTTGTCAGTCAGAGGGAAGCTGTTAATGTTTAAACATTACATAGGTGCTGCACAAGGCTAAAAGCCATCTCACACGGTTTGATAACACATGGAGGTGATTGATGAGAGAAGCTTGTGGACAGCTGCAGGGCCCAGGGAGAGAGAGAGAGAGAGACAAGGAACTATGATCAAATGATAGGACATGAGATGTTGGGAACTTTAGGCACAGCTCTAAGTGTTATGAACATGGTCTTGGCTGGTTACATTTTTATTGAAGCCAGACTACAAGTCGTATGGTTTAATTTTTATTGAACTCAGTCTCCAAGCAGTGTGGTTTATATCTGCACATGTGTTGAGTGTTCCCCTCCCCTTCCCCAACTCACATGAGGCCAGTGCTATACTGCTAAGCTAGTTGGCCAGCAAGTTGGCATACTAGATGGTGGAATAGTTGGAGTGAAGATGTACACGAACAATGAGAGTAGATTAAGTTGTTTTGTTTTTCATGCTTTTCACCAAGGCTCATTTGAGTGGTTATTGTTTTAATGGAGTGTTGTTGTGTGTTATATTGTGTAAAATATAATGTACCCACACGCATGTGGTTTATTTGACACAGTTCATTTTAAAAGTCAGCCACCTCATGGCTAGATCTCATCTCTGAGAGTCCATTGGGTTAATGAGTAAGAGGTCCTTTTGTTCTTCAGGCCACATGTTAAGGATGATCCACATCCAAGTTATTTGACCCCATGAGGTCAAGAGTCATTTTGTTAGACCACAATCTTATGTAAGACAATTCATTGTTCTTTTGTCACATTTTGAATTACATAAGGTTTCATTTTGCTAAATCAATTTATCTATAAATGTTGTAGTTGGAGTTTGGTGTTTGCTAACATTTTTAGGAACGACATAGGCCTACACTTGGGTCAAATTACATTACTGTGATCTGATTAGTGTGCTCTGCAGGTTTACTATTGTTCTAACCATGCAGTGGTATTTTTAAGTACAGGGAGGTTCTTTCATAGTGTGTGAAATATGCGATGCTGGAAACATGTAGGTGTTGAAAAACTTAGTTTGGGTAAATATGTCACAATGGATGAAACGATTATTAGAGGGAGTTTTTGTAATATCATTAGTAGACATTAATTGTGTTGTTTAGATGGCAGTTAACTACTAACACCAATAGTATGATTAGAAAAAGACAGAGTGGAAAGGGTTGGATTTATTTAACCTCAGTGTGCTAACATTTCTATAGGTAATGCGTCCCGAGACCTGGACTCTCTCTCTCTCTGCCCGTCAGACGGCTAAGACCCTGATCCGCTTGAGCAAACAAAGGCCTATCCCAACCAGAACACTGCTCCTTCTCAATAGACCAGACAGAGAACAACAACAACAATAATAACTGCAGCCAGAACTATCTCCACCTGTGGCATCCAGAACCAAACAGCTTGCTGACAGGCAGAGATCTACTCTCATCAGTCCCTCAAGCAGGGCATGAAGTTCCAAGCTGAGCCACAAGATTTGGCACAAGAGCAAAGTGTGGGACATGAGAGCAGAATCCGCCCTCCATAAAGCAGCAGAGAGACTGTAACGGCCCGTCCACACTACAGCTTCGACAGCTTCAAAAACGGTTTCCGACGCGTCTGCCCATTCACTTTGAATGGGGTGACGTCACTTTTCGCCGAACTGCATTGTGGGAAGCAGAGCGGAGCTTTCCTGGCGTTTCAGGCTGCAAAAGTTGAGCAATGTTCAATTTTTGAAGCTTCTGAAGCTTTCGGTGGAAGCGTCAGCCAATCAAATCATATGCCAGTACAAGCTCTAGCCAATCAAACCGCTGCTTGTGTGTCAGGGGCGGGAGATTCATGTGATTGGTTGTTGGTCGAGCTTCAGACACGCCCAGCTCCAAGCTTTTTTTGAAGCTGTAGTGTGGACGGGCCGTAAAGGAGGAGATGAAATGCAAAGCAGTGCAAGAACAGTGGCATGATGGGGCTGCAGATGTAGCTGGGCAGATGGCTACCTCAAAGACTTACAGCGAATGGATTCAACAGCTGATGGATAAAGGGGGAGGAGTCAGAATCAGAGGAGATGGTCGAGCAGAAGGTGAGGTGGCCGGGGTCGCGGCTTGAGATGAACCAGAGGAGAGGGGAAGGGAATCAACGGGAATGAGTGAGTTTACACATAAACACACTTATTATAAGCGCACATTTAAAAGAACTTGAATTGACTTGATAAATAAGTGAAGATAAAAAGCCATACCCATGAATTAATCAATTGGTAAATTAAAAATAGCAGTAAAGAGGAAACTATTAAAGTAAAATGAGAATCATCCTAAACACAACTGAGGGATAAAGGGGAGGACATGACAGAGTAGAACCATATGCTTCAATCTTTTTACATTACATTGCATTTAGCTGACGCTTTTGTCCCAAAGCGACTTACAATAAGTACATTCGACCAGGAAGACACAACCTTGAAGAAAACAGAATCATATAAGTATATCAGGTTTCATAGAGCCAAACATTTCAAGTGCTACTCAACTGGCTTTAGGTAATCCAGTCCTTTATTAGTATAAAAGTGCTTCGTTAATCGTTCTAACGCTCGAAGTGGAGTCGAAAGAGATGAGTTTTCAGTTTGCGCCGGAAGATGTGCAAGCTATCTGCCGTCCTGATGTCAATGGGGAGCTCATTCCACCATCTTGGAGCCAGGATAGCAAACCCACGTGTTTTCGCCGATGGGAACTTGGGTCCCCCTCGCAGCGAGGGCGCAACGAGTCGTTTGGCTGATGCAGAGCGTAGTGCACGCGCTGGGGTGTACGGTTTAACCATGTCCTGGATGTAGGAAGGGCCAGATCCATTCGCAGCACGGTAAGCAAGTACCAGTGTCTTGAAGTGGATTCTAGCAGTTACCGGAAGCCAGTGAAGGGAGCGGAGGAGCGGAGTGGTGTGGGAGAATTTAGGAAGGTTGAAAACCAGACGAGCCGCTGCATTCTGGATGAGCTGCAGAGGTCGGATGGCACATGCAGGTAGACCAGCCAGGAGGGAGTTGCAGTAGTCTAGGCGTGAGATGACGAGAGCCTGGACCAGAACCTGAGTCGCTTTCTGAGTCAGCTGGGGACGTATCTTCCTGATGTTTTCATCATGTTAACAAATTATTCTTCAAGAGATTTTTATTCACCTGTGAATAAAGTACTGATCTCATTTGTTACAATATTGATCACCATTAAGAGGGTAATTTTAGGAACCACTCTATAGGACAAATCTTTATTTGTATGGATAAGGTTATAGGGAGAGCTGGTGCCAAGCCAAATATAGTATTCCAATCTATAAAGTATTGATTTCACCATTGTGCCATAGTTATTACCATAGGATAGAGTAGGGAGTAATTGTTGCATGTTCGGACACCCGGGGTTCCACACACTGCTAAAGAGTGTTAACATTGTTTTTAGGTAGACCAGAATTGAAGATAAAGGTGTAAAATGACCTATGAAAAGCTACACAGGTCCTAGTAATGGTTTGACTCAAGATAATAATTATATGCACAAGTTTCTGAAATAGATCTATTAGACATGTTAATATAGATTAGGTGTTAATGAACTGCAGTAGTAGTACAATAAGGAAGTGACATTTTTTGGCTAACACTTTTCAGGGAATGTGGGGAACAGCTGTTCCAATGAAAGTTAGAGATATCTTGAACATTATAGTTGTAATTGTGAATTAATTAATGATGGCGCTCCATATATACAGATTTTTGTAGACAAAGGATAACCGGCCTATGCTGAAATATCAAAGTCTCTGCAGAGCACGACACATGGCCACAAAGACTGAGACCAACTGACCTTTGACCCTGACCTACAGTGTAACTTGACAAGGCACTGTCAATGACTGACTCTGGGGTTGTACCTGACCAAAACTTGACTTTACAACCTGACAGTGTGAGTGTGAATGTGAGTGTATGTCTGCATGTGATCAGTGCAAACTGCATGATTTAAAACAATGACTAATCAAGCATGCTTTTGGACTAACACATTATTCTGGGGCCTCTGTGGGCACGAGAGGTTTCCTACAATTCCACAAAAATTGGAAAACCGTACAGGTGACCCGTTTCTAATCTACTTGATATTTCACTCCCACAGGATGGTGGCAGGTTGCAGAATGTGAAACTCAACTAAAACCGGAAGATTCTGTTTCTTTTAGGACTGAAAGATGGAGAGAAACACTTCATTTCACTGAAGTGTTTACTATGGAAAATAATGGATGTACATTTGTGGATAATGTTTGGTATTTTCTTATAATCCATTATTACCTGAAGGTTTTCTTCCCATACAGGATTTTGGTTACACATGAGTTCATGTGTAAAAAGGGGGAGTGTAAAATTCACAATTAAAATGTTTCTTTTAAGGATTGACAGAAACCTTCCGCCCCAACCTAGATGTTCAATCTGACCATTGATTGACAGTTTTAGAATTGACCTGCTCCATATCTGGGGATAAGATACTGTTTGATGGATGTTGACATGTTTCTAATATTGATTGAGTTATAGTAAAACAGATGCAGAATCAGTGGCCAAGGGGCTACTGTGAGAGATGTAATTCCAGAATGGAATACTGAAGAAGTTGACCTGTGAGTAATGTTTCAACAGGTATAAAAGTAACTGAGGTTTGAAATGTAGAAAGAACATATTACAGTTAAGCTAAAACATAGTAATGTAATGAGACAGAATTTAATTTAGACAACATCATGTAACTAGCCTGGTAAAGAAGTAAAAGCCATAGACTTTATTGTTTAGGTCATTATGGGGATATACATGTCATCTAAATTTATAATAGAAAGACATTTGATGACAGTTTGTTGGAATTCTGTATTCATTTTTTCAGCTTGATAATATCTAAGCACTGACAGGTAGAAGCAGTATCACCAGGAAATCATTCACTTTGTCAGTATCGTGATTTTGGTTGTTTTTGAGTCCATAACATTAGTGTGTTTCTTTACCAGAAACATTAGCAGTTCATATTATATTTAGATTTTAAATGGGATCTCAAGGATTTCATTTAAAAATAAACACAGATGCTTGTCAGAAATTCAGAGCTATTGAAATATGTTATTTAGTTTACTTAAAGATGTTGGGGTTTTATTTAGTTGGCACAGTCCAAGTATTAAGATTCTGAAGCTGCACTGGCAGATAAGAGGTCTACAATTAATTTAGAAAACCTGTTCACAGACGTCTGTTGTTTAAAGACACCCCACCAACAGGCTCCAAGCGGCCTACGCATTGGTGGGCCAAAAAGCTGAGGGCCCAGGAGCCCTGAGCGTAGGCTTGAGGGATTTGTATCAGATTTCTCCACACAGGTTGGTGATGCAAAAAGGGGGACGCAGGAGGCTGACACAGCGGAGTTCGTCTGGCTGAAGGTCATCAGGACAAAGTGGCTCAACCCCAGGCTCTCCGGCCCCGACCGAGTGACCCAGCGGATCTCTCATGCCGTCCGCATAGGAGGAAAGGGGGACAGCTCGTACCACGGGAGCCAGTGTGCGGCGGGGAAACCACCTGCTAGGACCGGGGACGACATCAGGGCGGACGTGGCCCTCGCAGAGGAGGACGACTCGGAAGCTGTCATCAGTGGACTGGACGAGAACGACCTCGAGGACATCCTTACAGCAGACGACTTGGAAGCGGCTCTCAGCAGGATGGGGGACTTGTCGAGGCAGCAGAGGAGTCTACTTCTCTGATCAGTTCAATCCGTGAAGGGAAAGCCGCATCTCCCCCCCTCAGGTGACACCTCTCATGGTTCCTTCACTGCCATGGAAAGTGGTGTTCTGTCTCCATGAAGGTTTCAAGTACTCTAAATCCCAGCTTCGGATGGATTTATACAATGTTTGGGGGACGGACACAGTGGAAAAGAATGACAGTGGGTATGTTTCAAAATGCCTTGTTTAAGTTTATCTCTGGATAAAGAGATAAAAGGGGGAATTGAAGAAAAATTAAAATCAAAGTGTTAATGGCAAAAAGTTAATACAGTGTAATTCCTGGTAATATTCATTTTTATGTTCACCTGATATATGGGATTGTTAAGTGTTAGTATAATGAGAGAAAATGTATGTGCCGTTCATTTCAAGCAAGACTCCTAAAGAGCAGGAGAACGATTGGGTCACAGCCACAATTAGAGAGACAATGGTCCTTCTGATTCTGGGTGAGCTTGACTTCCGGAGTTGGAAGGGAAGTTCAGAGATGGCCTTATGGGTATGAGACAGTTTACGCTTTGTTGGTTAGCTGGTCCTGAGGAGGTCATGAGATGATGACTGTTAAACCCCAAGCAAGTAAATAGGCTTCATAAAGAAAAACAGATGTGACATTGGTGTGGTGGAGCTGGAGGATAAGAGGTGTGTGCCGTCAAAACATGCATAGGGAGGACATGGTGTGTGTTATTGTAGTAGCTAGGTATAATTACTGCTCAAACTATGTGTTTGTGGTTTATTGATTTCTTTCTGTTTTATTCTTTCATGTGTGGGTAAAATTGTTACAACCGGAGAGACACTTGTTTATTATCTGGCTGGCTCGCGCTGATGCGCTACGCACGCCATCTTTTTGCATCCCCCAATGAGATAACCTAAAAGGAGGAGCATCTGACCACAGCTCCTCCTGTTTTGTTTTTGCATGTAAGCCTGTTCTGTCTTTGGGTCGGTCTCTTTTTCTCCTGCCGTCAAGATGATAAGGTTCTCCCGGCATTTGAACCAGAGCAGGGGCTGGGCCCACCCCTTTGAGAAGTGTATTTGTATTCTTACCGTTTATGATTAAAACAGATTATTGTTTAACCCTGTATCTGGTGCTTTGAATTCCTTCCTTTATGATTTTACAAGATGCTCACCAAACGAACACGCGGAGCCGAGGTGGGTTTTAAAACCACTCTGACTCCACACTTCTTGTTCAGAACTTTCTGGAATATGAAGGATGGTTTGCATCTTTAAAAAAAGAGCTGCTAGGTTGTGCTCCAACTGTTTTCCTAGATCATAAAGTTCTTCATCACTGGAATCCTCACTGCCAGTATCCTCTAAATCAGTCGTGTCATTTGGAGGCTCATGTTCTTCTTGGGCCATTTCGTCATTTACACCAACAGGGACTATTTCTGGCTTAAAGTGACCTATCATGCTATATTTGAACAATATATTGTAGGGCCATACCTATATAAAGTATATAAATATAGTTTTTTTTTTTCAAAATACCAAAAAGATCCTGCATTTTAGCCATGCCTCATTTCGCTCTATTGCTCTTTCCAGCCTTGTTTTTGCAGGGGGCTGATTCTGTGAGCTGACCACGCCCCCCTGCAGGAGAGGGGAGCGTGCTCTGAGATCAGTGCTGGGCTGCAGCGGGGAGAAGAGGGGGAGAAAAAGAGATCTCCGTCCTCCGTGTTTTATTCTGATATGATTATATAGAGTCATTATTCATTTGTTTTAAAGCTCAATAAATAACAAAGAAGACCTTTGACTGGCACTTTTCTAATTTTGTCCGGAAGATTTAAACTTTAACGGACATGTTGACCGGCGAAAGAAAACCTAACTGAAACTCTGCCGCACGGTCCCCTCGTTCCTTGGAAGAGGCGGAGAGGTGGGTGTTTGTCATCTGCTGGTGGACTACCGGAGAGAATTACAGCGAGGAAGGGATTGCATTGAATTACAGCAGCGGGAGCAAACGCTTGCCTCTGGGAGGGAGAAAAAGAGCCACAGCGGAGAAAAAACAGAAGGGCAACCATGGCAACCATGCGCAGGAAATCTTCTTCGCTGCTTTTGTGGCAGACTACAGCGCCACTTACAGGCCTGGCATATGTACTACAGCGTCTCCAGCACTTTCGAGCGGCAATGGCCGGCCGTGGCCCAACCTCTCATTCCCCTGATATGTGGAGAATTGACCAATCAATGGTCAATTCTCGGCTTGCCATACCGACCAAGCATTCAGTATGGCATGCTATTGCCGGCTCGGCTCCTGGTAACCTATAAGGACAAGTCGCATACTTTTGGAGCACCCCTTCTGTGACGTAGACAATAATTCAAATCTGTATCAGTCTGTATCAGATCCATTACAACCCCTTTTTTAGAGATTTGGGTATGGAGGAAAAGAGAGAGGGTTGTGTTTTCTGACACTTGGTGAGTTCCCTGGAACACCGGGGACACATATTCATGTATAAAAGACGTACAAAAGTGCATTTTGCGACTTCCGGTTATGGCGGCTCGCTAGAAAGACGCAACTATCAGTGCTCCGTCAATTTTTGTCTTAAATCCTGTTTACCCACGTTTTATGACAACCCATCGTATTACTTAACGGAAAAGACAGTGAAATGTCGGCTGCAGCTGCGAAATCGACTAAAGGACGAACGAAATCCCTTCAATCTAAGCTTGAAAACTTTGGAGCATTCAAGCTACACGTGAAAGCTAAAGAAAGTGTTGCTAGCTCTAGCATAGCGCCGACCATGGCCGCTGTTGAGACGGGTGAGACCGGGCTGGGGGAAGCTGGCTCGAAAATACTAGGCTGCCATAGGTTCTCTAAAGTCGGAGTTTTCCACAAGACTTAATGGCATTCTAACAGCAATAGAGGGAGTGAGAAAGGAGGTACCTGAATGCTCAGAGAGAATTGCAGAGGCTGAAGTAAGAATCTCATCTGCCGAGGATGACGTGAACTCCTTGCAAACTAAAGTGAAAACGCTTGAGGCTAAAAACACCAAGCTAGAGGATAAAGTTGAGGACTTGGAGGCAAGGTCCAGGTTATCCAACTTGAGAATCTGCCAGAGGACGCAGAAGGAGGGGATGCTTGTGCTTTCCTCGAAAACTGGATACTAGACGTGTTGAATTTGGACCCCGCTACGTTCAAAGTTTATACTGGAGAGAGCTCACAGAATCGGCCAGAGGAGGGATGCAAATAAAGAACTTTTATCATGACATTCCTAAACTATAGGGACAGGATGGTTGTAACGAAGGCAGCCAGGGAAAACAAACAGATCCTATACAAAGACCAGCAGGTGAGATTGTTATCCAGACTTGGCTGCAGGAGTGCACAAGCCGGCAGAAGACGTTCGATAATGTCCGTCAGAAACTACGGAACCTGGGGATTCCGGTTTATGGCATGCTATTGCCGGCTCGGCTCCTGGTAACATATAAGGACAAGTCGCACCACTCTTTGAGAACCCGTCTGCTGTGGAAGACTTCATCAAGCAGATTACAAGAGAGGAGGAACGGCTGTGGCTGTGCCCGGACTAAAAGGCTAACATGTGCTAACTATGTGCAGATATCATGACTTATTTTCTTTAAGTATGCAGTCGGGCATCTTGGTTATGTCAAGGACATATCGAGCTACTTGAAGTTTGTAACTGATGTCTGACGGTGACCAAAGTTTTGTTTGTATGTTTAGTGGTCACGAGTGTTTTCCTATAATGTTTAGGTGTGTACCACACATGAGTCGCTAACTACGTTAGCCCTGACTTAGCTTTTATTTCTGGGTTGTTTTTATTTAATTTTTTGTATTCACACCATACGTCTCAGTATCTAGCCAACGTTGCATGGCGTATTTAAGTTAAAAGTTTGAAAGCAATAGCCTTAAAGAGCCTGTGACAGCATCCCAACAACTGTTGTGCAATGAAATATTGGGCTACTAGTAATCTCGAACCGTCAGTTTAAAAAAAAAAAGCGATACCGTTCCGTTAAATACAATAATTTCGAACATCGCGGGGAAATTCCTTCGACTCATTTTGAAGTTTTGGGGGAAGCCGGAAGTGACGTCAATGCGGGAACGCTTCACTGTGCGGCGAGAGAGCCAAACACGGACAAAGTGTGTTGTCATGCGTAGAAATGGTGAATTACTGAGTGACACGTTAATAACGTTTTAATGAAGTTGACCAGTATATTCATATTTGTCAGTGCTTTCATGTCAATTCGGCGAACATAAACATAAATGATTGTGGTGAAGATGATGATTACATTAGGATTAAAAATCGGTAGTGAGAGCTACTGAATTTCCTCCCGTAGGATGTGATATAAAAACAAATCGATTATTTTTGTAGTTGTAAACTCAAGTGGATGAAACTACATTTATTAGTGCTTTCATGTCAATTCGGCGAACATATGATAGATTAAATGATCGTGAGAATGATGATTAAAAATCGTTTGTTTGTGCCGGTCTGCATTTCCTGATGAGAAAACAAACCGATGCTTTTTGTAGTTGTAGTACACCAACATGGATTAAACGTGTGGTTTGTTTACCACAATGTTGGGGAAATTAATGGATAAAATGCACGGATTATTATTATTATTCCCACTCCGATCGGGACACTAGGTCCACCGTTTCCCCGCAGCGAGGCTCCCCCCGTTGACAGTTTACGTGGGCTGGGTGCAGTGGCGGACTGGCCATCGGGACGAACCCGATGGGCCGTTACCGAAGTGGGCCGGTCGGATAAGTCACTAGCACATTCCCCATAGGCGGCGCGTGAGGCTCAGGTTTGGGAAGGCTAAATAACTTGTTTTACCTGACGCTGCCCGCCTCCGGCGTCTATAGAAAAGAGATCAACTCAGTGTGCGGAGTTTAAATCTCTCAAGTCATATTACAGGATAAAGGAAATACAGTTTAAACTGCCGTATGCAGAGAAGACACCGACGTGTCGCACTTATCATTCATATTACATCATCAATCAGATCATCGATCATATAATATCATAATATATCATATATTTCCTTATCTGAGTCAGCTTCTCCAGCCGTATCTGGCCGTGCAGCACTTACAGTGTCACATACTGTATGCAGAAGTATTATTTTAAGCAACACATTATGTTGACGAAACACTCGAGTCAAATGTAGCCTAATTAAAGTCAGACCCACTCGTGTCTTAGACGCAGTGGTGTAGTGGGGATTTTTTTACTGGGGGGACGCTATTTTAATTAGGTCATCCCAAACAATGCCACACAAGTGCGCATGCGCGCAGTGCACTCACAAAACGGGCAGACAGTCCACAGAAACTACCGGTATGCTTAGTCCTACTTTAGTTACTGTACTGCAAAAAGTAGACGGCGCTGCGCTCAACACACACACAGACTCAAAACCATGGACACACTGGCACATAAGTTACATAAACAATTTATAGGCCTAAATTGCATAAGCTACAGTATTGCAACTAAGCAGACAGTGCTGCTTCTCTCTCTATCTCTCCACTTTCAACTTTAAATCTATTTAAAACTCATAACAAACAAACAAAATGTCCAAAGTTGTCCTGAAATTAACTTATTAAATACACAACGAAAAATATAGCCATACTTATGCAAACAACATTGAATCTGGACTTGACATTATTCTGATTATAATTGCAAATAAGCAGACAGCGCTGCCGCGCTGCCACACACACCACACACACACACACCTCACACACAACTTGTTTTTGAAGACTGATAAATCCAAAATGGATGAACAAACTTTGCAGCATTTTCTCATTTTAGATTGTGCAAATTTTGCATTTGTTTTTACATGTTCTTTGTTCATGCTCTTTATCATTTTTCTGAGTTGGAAAGTTTGATTGCATCATAGTTTACTTATACATATTTGTATTCTTCAGTGGTGAAGTATATTGCAAAGCAGCTCAACCATGTGAGAAGACTTTTGGCACTTTTTCGTTTTTCGTTTTCTGAGTTGGAAAGTTAGATTGCATTCAAAATGTACAGAAATACTTAATTTTGTTAAAGCTTTTTATAAAAAATGCTTCTGACCAGAGCTTTGTTTCCTTGTCATTAATGTTGAACACCACCAGAGGGGCTCTCACCTGAAAGGTCTCTGCTTCATGTGTCTTCAGCAGAAGATCTAGACTTTGATTGCTATATTTTCAGTTAATATTGACCTTACTGAGCTTTAGCCATATCCGCTGCCTATCATAAAAAATGTTAAGTACAGTGAACCTTTCTAAAATATACAGTAATAAAGAGACAAACCCACCAGCATTATAGTAGCCAAATTCTTGTTTGTGGGCTGTATATATAAAATTGACTTGAAAAAGTTGCTGATTTTAGAGTACTGGCACCTTTTTCATTCCAATTCAAGCACTGGTAGGCCTACTGTATACATACAAAGGCCATTCAAGCTAGAGTTCTTCTGGAAATGTTCACATCAGGCACCTTCAAGTTAAACAATACTAAACAATTAACACAGTAGGCCTAAATTATGTGGATTAAACCACATTTATTTCGTTAAAAATAAACGAAATATGATTTAGTTTGAATGATTAAATGTCATCAGGCACCTTCAAGTTAAACAATCAGGTGCACACTTTAATGTGCCGCCACCTCCGGACTCGGCTTGACTCGGTTTAAAGAATGCACACATGTGTTTAATCGTGTTTGTCAGATATGTACTAAGTAGCCTAAATACATTTATTCCTGCTCAAGATTAGATTCAACTTTATTGTTATTGCACATATTGCAGGTACTGAGACAACGAAATGCAGTTTAGCTTCTAACCAGGTGCAACAAGCAGCGAAAAGTAATGTGCACAATACTACAGTAAACAATTAACACAGTAAATTATGTGGATTAAACCACATTTATTTCGTTAAAAAGAAACAAATATGATTTGGTATGAATGATTAAATGTAGGGTGAATTGCCCTAATGTGGGACATGTTTGCATTTCAGACTTCGGGAATATATTGCGATATGAAGCCGATACAATAAATCAAAATCCAGTAGGCTACCATTCCGAAATCCCCAGTAATATTATACACTAATAATACAGTAAACTATTAACACTGTACATATTATTGTTTGCCCGTGGGATTAGGATGATCGGTAGTGAGACCCGTGCTGCATTTTCCTCGGTCGGATGTGATATAAAAACAAAGCGATTATTTTTGTTGTTGTAAACTCACGTGGATTAAATTTAGTGCATTCATTTCAACTCGCGAACATATGATAGAAAAATCGTTTGTTTGAGCCTGGATGCATTTCCTGATCTAAAAACATAGTGATGGTTTTGTACTTACGCCAACGTGAATTAAACATTATTTTGTTAAATAAAAACATGGGGATGTTTAGTAAATGATTACATGTCTCTTATTTAGCACAGATTATGATCCTATCCGTGACATATGGATCTTAACAAATATCCGCGATATCAGATACCTGTAGATCAGCTGTTTATTTCACATGAGTTCCAGTGTGGCAGCTTTTTAATCACGGCTCCCCCTGGTGGATCCATTCCATTGCAGCTGGTTTATTATAATTAAATGTATTTATCAAGGGGGCGTTTCAAATCCTGCGGGGGGGTTTTCCTTTTCAGCAGGGGCCCACCCAGTGCCGATCACGGACCCGCACGGGTAGGCGTCTGAAATGGAGCGCTACATCTGTACAACAAAATTATAATGAACTCAAGGTGCCAACACGCAACAACAAGACAATATGAAAACAACAAGACCATATAAAAACAACAAGACATTATAAAAACAAGAAATGGGACTTACAGTTGCAAGAAAAGGTGAAGCCTTTGGATTCTCCACACATAGCATTGTGTGTTCCTTCCAAACAACTCAACTTTGGTTTCATCTGTCCACAGAACATTTTGCCAGTAGTGCTGTGGAACATCCAGGTGCTCTTTTGCAAACTTCAAACGTGCAGCAATGTTTTTTCTGTCCTCCCATGAACTCCATTCTTGTTCAGTGGTTTACGTATCGTAGATTCGTCAACATAGATGTTAGCATGTGCCAGAGATTTTTTAAGTCTCTAGCTGACACTCTAGGATTCTTCTTCACCTCATTGAGCGCTGTGCTCTTGAGTCATCTTTACAGGACGGCCACTCCTAGGAAGAGTAGCAACAGTGCTGAACTTTCTCCATTTATAGACAATGTGTCTTACCGTGGACTGATGAACATCAAGGCTTTTAGAGATACTTTTGTAACCCTTTCCAGCTTTATGCAAGGCAACCATTCTTAATCGTAGGTCTTCTGAGAGCTCTTTTGTGCGAGGCATGGTTCACATCTGGCAATGCTTCTTAAGAATAGCAAATTCAAAACTGGTGTGTCTTTTTTATAGGGCAGGACAGCTTTAACCAACACCTCCAATCTCGTCTCATTGATTGGACTCCAGGTTGGCTGACTCCTGACTCCAAGTAGCTCTTGAAGAAGTCTTTAGCCTAGGGGTTCACATACTTTTTCCACCCTGCACTGTGAATGTTTACATGGTGTGTTCAATAAAAACATGAACACATATAATTGTTTGTGTGGTATTAGTTTAAGCAGACTGTGTTTGTCTATTGTTGTGACTTAGATGAAGATCAGAACACATTTTATGACCAACAGAAATCCAGGTAATTCCAAAGGGTTCACATACTTTTTCTTGCAACTGTAAATAGACATGATAGGGAATATGTACATATATAAATAATAAATTAAATTGCACGATTCCCCTCGTATTGCATGGAAGACTTATATCATTTAAATATTAGCAGCGTTTAGTGGACATATGGCCCTGGGAAAAAAACTGAACTTGAGTCTGTTTGTCCGGGAAGACATGGTACAGAAGCGCCTGCCTGAGCGCAGCCGTACAAAGTGCTCGTTAGCCGGGTGATGTGGATCCTTGAGGATCTTGACTGCCTTCTTAAGGCAACGAGAGCTGTACAGTACCTCCAGGGAGGGGAGGGGGCAACCGATGATCTTCTGGGTCGAGTTGATGGCCCTTTGGAGCGCACCCCTCTCTGCGGCTGTGCAGCTGAGGAACCACACGCAGATGCAGTAGGTGAGGATGCTCTCCACGGCGCAGCGGTAGAAGGACACAAGCAGGTCCTGTCTGAGGTGGTATCTCTTGAGTATTCTCAGGAAGTCGAGTCTCTGCTGTGCCTTCTTGACGGTCGCCGTGGTGTTGGTCCTCCAGGACAGGTCCTCCGCCAGGTGAACGCCCAGGAATTTGATCACTGAGACTCTCTCCACACAGCCTCCATCAATGTACAGGGGCTGCATGTCGGTCTTCTTCCTCCTAAAGTCAATGATCATTTCCTGGGTTTTCAGCTTGTTCAGCTGCAGGTTGTTTACTTTGCACAACGCTAACAGTTGCTCCACCTCGTCCATGTACGCGGTCTCGTCACCCCCTGAGATGCAGCCCACCACGGTGGTACCATCAGCGGACTTTATGATGGAGTTGCTGGTGTGGGCGGGGACGAGATCATAGGTGTAAGCCTAACCCTTTTATTTGAAATTGTATAATGTCAGAGTTTTTTTGCCGTCCACGAGGAAAATAAATGGGGCTCAGAGCCTCAGAATACTGAAATCTGTATTTCAAAAAAATAAATGTCCTTCTAATTTGTTATTAGCCTATTTGGTGCAGGCACGAAACATACTAGGCCTACCAATATAAATACATTGCTTCTAAAATCGTTCTGTCAGAATACTGAAATCTGTATTTTTTTTATTATCTCTTTTTCCTTCAAAGTTGTTATTATTTACATTCCTTTTAAAAATCATTCGTGTGACACGAAAAAAATGCGAAAATCGTGTTGGTGAACACCAATCAATAGATTAATTTTGTGACTATAACACGAAATGCCGTGAGACTGCGTTGCGCAGCCGGGGAAAGGGTTTGTCCACCACTGCGACTTTGTTTCTGTATAATAGAAATGGTTCTCTAGCCGTGAAGTCATAATAGTGATAGTAGAGGTGGATTTATTCAGGTAGGAACTACTGAAGGCCTCGGTGTGAAATGCATGGCCCGCTACTGACCAGATCATATTACGAAGGGAAGAAATTGCCCAAGGCTGCGAGGATGGCGAAACAGCTACGTTTTTCCAGAGCTTTTGGATGAGGTGTCTGTCTCGTGGAGAGACCAGCCGTTCAGCAGTTAGTCCCTAAAGCAAACTAAAGTTTTACTTCGTCTAACTATCCAAATAATGAGGCAAGTTGTTGTGGAAGTATTGTCTTCAGTTAGTTGAAATGCTCTGAGGTATCAAAGAGAAAAATTCCCAGAGCTAACCCAATCCCCTGAAGACTAATTTAAAAACATTAAATATTCAAACCCTTACTCAGCATCATGTCCTCAGTAAATAGTGATATAATGAATGTCCTGAGGGTGTTTATCAATGATCTTAATGATGACAGGATGATGTGTATTTTTTTGTATCATAAAGTTGTCCAAAGCTTTACAAGTCCAGAGCAAACTTTAATATGAACTGTCTGTCCCTATAAAATATATTGTGTGATTTATAAGCTCCAGAGCAATAGTCCAACTTCTTAATGACAAAGCATGGTTGGCAATTAAATGCAAATTTTACCTGTAAATTTGAATAAATCTAAGCACAGCCATGACCATTAATATGTTTATGTGAAAAGAACACAACTGTTCATCATTCGTACAGAATTAAACACTGTCTGCACTTTTGAGGATTTGGCCATAAATCAACGTCTAGTTTAGGTTTCGCCGTCTTATTTTTACAGATCGAAAACCGGTGGTGCTGATAAAAGTTGGACTTGTATAAATATTTGTTTACTGCTCTTTTCCAAGGGATATTTACGGAGCCCTGGAGGGTTCATAGAGAGAAAAATAAATAAAACGTGGCCACGTTTTACTTTCTCGTGCGCACGAGTTAATAAAGCGTGCGCACGAGTTAATAAAGCGTGCGCACGAGTTAATAAAGCGTGGCCTCGTTTTATTTAAATTGAGGGATTCCTGTCCGTGACTCACAGTATCTGCTGCCCACAGCTGTTTTATAGAAGGAAAACCTCCTTCACTTTATGAAATCTCTGCGGCACCAGTGGCCTGTACTACGAGCAGGATTTGCTATTTACACTATTCATTCATGAAGTATGACGCTGCTGTCAGCACGCGTCTCCATGTTTGTGATTGGTCAAATGTTGCTAACCCCGTCCCTTTCACGTGAACGCGCTCTCAGCCGGACAGAGAAACCCTGGTTGATTTACTGAGTTGATAACCAGCTTCGTAGGACCGCTTATCGACATCGCGTTTGTTAGGGTCAGTTAAGCCGGGTAAATCGAACATGTCCAGGTCCAGGGTCTGTTGAACTGGCTTAGTCGTACAGTGCACTGGAGGCAGTAACGTGTAACTCAGCAGAATCTGAGAAGAGCAGCACCAGCTGCAAAGAGCTGTGCCTTTTACTGTTTACTTCACTGCGTTTCCCTTCATTAGAACCGCTGAGTAGAGATCGAGGCTGCTACGTTTAACCACACACACCTATACACACATCGAACTACCAGAGTATTCTCCCTCGTTTCATGAAGGAGATGTCCGTCATGTCACCGGGGCACCCACCAGTATTTTACACAAATCTGGTTCTCCATAGTTAAGTGTATACCCAAGTGAAAGAAATGTGTTTAATCTTAATCTCGATGTGCTATAGTCCTGCCGGAGTGCCTCG